>NC_089251.1:120484513-120784513 GCF_963930625.1 Muntiacus reevesi
TGAATTGAAGCTTTCCAGCTGTGATGCTGGGGAAAACTCTCGAGAGTCCCTTAGACAGCCCAGAGATCAAACCAGTCATCCTAAAGGAAACCATCCCTGAATATTCATTGCAAGGACTGATGCTGAAGCTGAAGCTGAAGCTCCAATACTTTGGTCACTTCATGTGAAGAGCTGACTCATTGGAGAAGACCCTGATGCTGAGAAAGACTGAGGGCAGGAGAAGGGGAAGACAGAAGATGTGATTGTTGGATAGCATCACTGACTCAATGGACATGAGTTTGAGCAAATTCTAGGAGATAGTGAAGGACAGGGGAGCAGTCCATGGGGTCACAAAGAGTTGGACACGACTTGGTTAATGAACAGCATCAACACTCATGCTCACATTTCCTTTAAGTCAAACTTTGTTGATCTTCTTGTGTGACATTCACTACCCGGGACATCTTAATCATGCTGACATCATCTTGAAAGCTTTTCATCTGTGCACCAAAAGCAAAAATAACTGGACCCAATGTTTTTCAAAACATGTCTTTTCTTCCTTAACCTTCTGTTGTTTTCCACAGATCAGTTCTCCTGGGATGCTGGTTTCTCTGCTCGGGATAAGAGGGCTTACAAGGCTTCTTGCACCTTCTGACAAATGCTAACACAGCCTGATCAGACATGAGGTGGAAGAACAAAGTGTATCATCAGGAGGCTGCATCCGTACTGCTTGTTTTGACTTTGTTCAACTTGACATAAAACGTGTACATGTGAGAAACATGCAGGTCCAGAGATTCATGGGTTTGATAAGAGATGATTGATAAAATTACTCACAGGCCCACTAACACCAGCCTTTGAGCACCAAATCTGCGATCTTTTTGTCTTGTATAACCATTTTCCATGCTGTACTCTGTGTTGTTAGTATAAGAGAATGCAGTAAACTCTAGATTATTTGATATTTTCCTAATGTGCTTCTTTCTTCTTCCACTAACACTGCAACCATGACCTCCACTTTCTATCAATGTTCCTGAAATAATGATCAAAACACCTTCCCTCAGATGTTTGCTTGCATTGTAGGATCTTGCAATCTGATTAATTCTACTAACATTACCAAACTGAAGTCAATCCATGGAAATCACCCAATTTAACGTCCTTTCATAAATTTCATCTTCAGTACTAATCCATCATGTTTTGCACAATTTCTGACCCCTACTTTGTCCCCTCATAGTCTTCCCTCCCCACTTTTGTCTTCCATCCCCAACACTGTTCCAATTTTATTCTTTAGTCTTTCACCTTTATTTTTTTTGCCTAGTTTCATCTCTCCTTCTGGAACATTCCTCATGTTGTGACTGTGACTTTCTCTTCTTGTCTTTCTTTATTCCACCCTTGACATCAATTTTGTGTTTTCAACAACTGTGGCCATTTCGGCTTTAGACTTATTATCTCTCAGCCATAGATGTTGAAAGAGAGGTTGACATGAGGAAAGAGATATTTTCTCTAGCTCTGATCTTTTCCTTACACATCCCAATGCTCTCTGCACATCTCTGCTTCTGTGTCCTGTGGACATCTCCAACTCAACATGAACTTCAATCAATCTTTTCCTTTTCTTCATATCATTATTGCCACAGTCTATTAACCTCTCAATCTGGCTTAATACCTTTCATTCACCTGTAATTTTTCTTTCCACATTCAATCAGTCATAAAAATTTATGAAATATATCTCCACAAGCCCATTCATCAAATGACAAAATATACTTTTGCAGCCTTCTTTTCTGTGCCTGCATGCTAAGTCACTTTGGCTGCTAAGT
Organism: Muntiacus reevesi; assembly: GCF_963930625.1. Taxonomy (NCBI): domain Eukaryota; kingdom Metazoa; phylum Chordata; class Mammalia; order Artiodactyla; family Cervidae; genus Muntiacus; species Muntiacus reevesi. Next base: position 120,486,298 of record NC_089251.1, read on the forward strand.
CACTTTAGCTGTGTCTAATTCTTCATGACCTTATGAACCATAGCCCACCAGGCTCCTCTGTCCATGGGATTCTCCAGGCAAGAATACTGGAATGGGTGCCATTCCCCTCTCCAGGGGATCTTCCTGACTCAGGGGTCAAACCCACGTCTCTTGCATTGTAGGCAGATTCTTTACCAACTGAGCCACTAGAGAAACCTTCTTTTCTACTGCTTACAGATAAAATCTAACATTTATCTCATAATGTCAGAGTTCATACATTATTTATTTATTTTTAAGGGGGAGAGTTGAGGGCAATGCTTCCATTATTCCCAATTATCAAATGTGTGTTGCAAAGATTATGTAGCTTGCTCAATGTCACAACTCTAATAAGTGGTATGACTAGGAGGAGGGTCCAGGTCATCTTATGCCAAATATCCTACCTTCCAATTTGTTTAAAAGATTTCTTTTTCCATGTGGACCATTTTTAAAGTCCTTATTGAATTTGTTACAATATTGCTTCTGTTTTATGGTTTGTTTTTGTGGGTTTTTTTTTTTTTTTTTTTTTTTACCACAAGGCATGAGGGATATTACCTCCCTCACAGGGGTTGAATCCATACCTGCATTGGAAGGAGATGTCTTAACCACTGGACAGCCAGGAAGTCCCTTGAACATTCCACTTTTACAATATAAAATGATGTTTTTCAGAGGTTTGCTAACCTACAGCCTTCAGTATTTCCTTACAAATATTCTGACAAACATCCTCCATAATAAAAGCAAATGCTATCTTGAATCTCTTTTGGAATCATCCCCACACTCAACCATTTCCATGCAGAATGTTCTCCTAACCAAGTCTCCAGTGAATGGATAACCGCCCCACTCAGCCCTTTCTCGCCGGAAGAGTCGTATCCTGTTGAATATCTATGGCTCTGTGTTTGCATTACTTTCCAGGCACATAAGACACAGGACACGTGTCAGAGCCATCTGAGCACCGAAGTCCACTCCTCTTTAGGTGTCTGTCTTCAGATCTGTGTGTCTTCCTTTCCCACAGAAAAGAAACGTTTCTTGCAGAGCCTTGAGCACCGCATATTCATAATAAATCTTGGCAGAGTAGGTCACTTCTCAACGGGATTTTTGTTTCTTGACTTAATAGTTTGAAATTTTAAATCTTTTATAAAATATTTTAGACATGCAAAAAACAAACAATGATATGCATGCCCTTCAACACACTATCCTGCTTAGAAAAAAAAATTACTGATCAAACTTTCTCTGTATCCTGTACCCATCCATGTGATCCTCTGTTCTGAATTTAATGTGTCTCTGTCCCATTCAGCCAGTTTTTACTTTTCCTACTTACTTATGATTCCTTAAATATCACAAATACACTCCCTACTAAAAGCAAATTCACAAGGAAGCTGAAGAAATGAATGAAACATTTCTCTAAGGCTCTCTGACTCTTAGATCCACAGTTGAATTTCCTCAGGACAAGCTGGACTAATACTCAGTAGAAGCATAAGCCTAATATTTATTTTTAGTCTGGAAAAACATATATGGTCAGCATCTGAATTCCCTAGAGGAGAAACAGGAAAATTTTTGTGGCACCAGCTGTTTCACTGTGCCGGAGAAGTCTCCCTTAGTTAGATTCCTTTGTTCTGTTCCTAGCTAATATATTTTTATCCAGAAATAAAGTATCTGTTATAATTTCCTCCACTATGAGAAATTAGACATGCTACATTGTAGAGCTTTTTGAACTTTTTTTTTCTCTTTGTACTTTCAGTTTTTTTTTTTTAGTACGGAGACAGCTTTTCATTAGATTTAAGAAACTATTTACAATATAAATTATGGTAATATTAAGGGATTTTTGTGGAATATGGGATATATATTGGCTTCCTTGGATGCTGAGAAGGAAAAGAATCTGCCTGCAATGCAAGAGACTAGGGTTCGATTCCTGAATCAGGAAGATCCCCTGGAGAAGGGAATGGCTATCCATTCCAGTATTCTTGCCTGGAGAATTCCATAGAAAAAGCCTGGTGGACTACAGTCCATAGGGTCACAAAACAGTCAGACATGACTGAGAGACTAACCCTTCACTCTCTAGTTTTCACTTAGGATATATTGTAAGATCAAATCATATGTAATTTGATGCTCTATTTAAAGTATTTAATTTTAAATATTCCTTTTTATCCTAAAATATTCATGCTCATTTTAAAGAACTATTTTTAAAGAATAATAATAAGATGAATACCTATGAAGTTACCACTCAGTTTAAGAACTAAATTATTGCTAATTTAATATATCACTTTGTATCCTGTGTATTTTTATACAATTGCAAAGCTATTCCTTCTCTGTATTCCTTTGGAATTGCTTCAGTTCAACTCCTTCTGTCTGACTTACTGTGATTATTGCCACATCTTAATATCTGGTTCCAATTTTGTGCTACTCAAAAATGCAGAGAGATCAAAGAGTCAAGAAGACACAGATTAAAATATCAGTTGCTACAAAGAGTTTGTTTTTAATACGGCTAAGTAAATTCTTATCAGACCGACCCTACCAGAGATAGCAACTACAAACTCTGGAGAAAATATGAAAAAAGTACCCAAAGGCACTAGGAGGAGTAGGAAAATTCCAGGAAAATTTCAAGCAGTGCTTGAAAGGAGAAAACAGCATGGGATGAGACATTTTCTATTTCATAGTTTTACTGTTAGCATGGGTTTCCCTGGTGGCCTAGACAGTAAAGAATCTGCCTGCAATGCGGGAGTCCTGGATTTGATCCCTGGGTTGGGAAGATCCCCTGGAGAAGGGAACAGTTACCCACTCCAGTATTCTTGCCTGGAGAACTCCATGGACAGAGGAGCCTGGCACACTACAGTCCATGGGGTCACAAAGAGTCGGACATGGCCGAGCAACTTTCACTTTCACTGTTAGTATATAGCAGGCTACAATCAGTGATACGTGGGGTGAAAAGCTTTCCTAAATAAGGGTCAAGAGTTCTGTTCTGAAAAAAAAAAAAAAAACAGAGAATAGAATTCAGGGCAACAACAGCTACTGGTAAGGTAGGATGAGGTAAGGATGTCAGTGCAAAGCAAGCCAAAGAGAGGGCATCTCAAATTTGCTTTATAAATTAGTAAAATTTGTGGGTAAACTCTTAATCACACATACACGAAGATTCAAAGCAGCGCAACTCAGGATAAAAAAACAGAAGTCAGATTTGAGTTACTACCTAATAAATGCCACATAATTTGCATTTGATTTCAACAAAGCAAGTTTATTGCTAAAACAAAAAAAAACATGAACACTATTGAGGTTCCTAACAGAACTATCATGCTTAGATATGATTTAAAACTATTTGACATACTAAGAATCAGGAAAATGGGAGCCATTCTGAAGGGAAAAGACAACATACAGAAACAGCTCCAAAATAATCCAGATACTGGAATGGGCATTCAAATGCCATAACAGCCATCAAATAATGCTCACTGGGCTAAAAGGAAAATCAGATTACAATGAATAATAATGAGGGAAAAATCAATAGAGAAACTATAAAAAGAAAGAAATGGAAATTCTAGAACTTAAAAATAACATATTAGTCATAGCAACCACATAGGATAGGCTTATTAGCAGAATAGAATCAAAAGAGAAAAGGTAAAGTGAGCCAGAAGTTGAGTTAATAGAAGTAATCAAATCTGGTTGTAGAGAAAAAATATTGAAAAAAGCTGACAGAGCCTCACAGACCTATGATACAGTAATATCAAGATTTCACTTATGTGTATAATCTGAGTTCCAGAAGGAGAGAAGAGAGAGAATGATGCAGAAACTATTTTGAAATACAAAAGTCAAAATGCTCCAAAATTTGAGGAAAGTAAGAAATCTTCAGATTCAGAGTATAGTAAACATTGAGAAAGATAAATCAAATTATATCTAGTCACATCAATTCAAATTGTTAAAAGCCAATTATAAATATATAGAAACAAGCCAGAGCAGAGCAATATAGTACATATAGGACAGCTTTCTAGATGAACTTTAAGGTTGCACAAAAACTACAATACTGATACAGTGTAGAGCATAATATTAACTGCTAAAGAACAAAACTGTCAGCTCAAAGCTCTATAATAGGTAAATATACAGTTTACTAATGAAGTTGAAATAAAAACATCTTTTATAAAGTAAAAATAAGTGAAAATTTCCCCAGCAGATATACATGACAAATACATCAAAGGAAATTTTATGGGCTGAAAGGAAATGATACCTAATGGATACTTAGATATTCAGGAAAAATTGAATACCCGTTGAAATGGGAAAGTTATGCAGAGATACAGAAGACTAGATTTTCCTGTTAACCTCTATGAAGCACATGGCTCCTTAAAAACAAAAATTACAACATTGCCATGCAGAAATTATATATATATTTTAATACGCATGGCAAATATGCACAAAGAATATGGGGATGCATGAATGTATTCTGTGGCAAGATCCTTATATTTAACATGACATGCTGTGAAGTGAAGTGAAAGTTGCTCAGTTGTGTAGGATTCTTTGGGACCCCATGGACTATACAGTCCGTGGAATTCTCCAGGCCAGAATACTGGACTGGGTAGCCTTTTTCTTCTCCAGGGGATCTTCCCAACCCAGGGATCAAACCCAGGTCTCCCACATGGCAGGCAGATTCTTTACCAGCTGAGTCACAAGAGAAGCCCATGAAATGGGATATATTAAGTTTAACTAGATTCTGTAAAACAAAGAATGAAACACCAAAAACTACCGCAGAGGAGTATAACTAAGGAAAACATGGCTTAATGTATAACTCTAAATATTCAAGTAATGAAAAGAAAAATCAGTGAAAAAACAAACTATCAAGAAATAGAGGGAGAAAGAGAAAACAATTAGTAATATGGTAGAACAAGATGTAGAAAATTATATGACAAAATTCAGCACTCAAATATAATAAATACCCTCAACAAATAAGGAATGCAAAGGAACTTTCTTTATCTGAGGAAACAACTATGAAATCTTAACAGTTAACATCATGACTAATAATGAAATATTGATTGTTTTCTCCTGAATTTGGGGAACAAGGCGAAGTTGCACACTCCCATTGTCCTTATTTAAAATTTCAATGGAGATCTAGCCCATAAAAATAAGGGAAGGAAGGAAGAAAAAATTGTAAGCATCATATAGTAATTACGATTACTATGTAACTATGTAATTAACTATGTAACTATGTAACTATGTAACTAACACATAGTAACTATGATTACTATGATTAAAAAAAAATAAAATTGTCTCCACTTGCAGATAACTTAATTGTCCATGTGTAAAAACTTCAGGCATCTCTAAAGTAACTCCGGGTACTAATAAAGGAATTTATCATGTATGATATAGAGTTAATACGTGTGTATGAACAGTCCTGTCCGACTCACTTCCTACTCCAGGGTATCTTCATGACCCAGAGATCGAACCCGAGTCTCTTGTGCCTCCTGTAACAGCAGGAAGATTCTTTACCACTTGGCGGCTTCTCTGGCGGCTCAGACAGTAAAGAATCTGTCTACAACGCAGGAAACCCAGGTTCTATACCTGGTTTAGGAAGACTCCCTGGAGAAGGGAATGGCAACCCACTCCAGTGTTCTTGCCTGGAGAATCCCATGGACAGAGGAGCCTGTCAGGGTGGCACAGAGTCAGACACAACTAAAGTGATTTAGCACAAAAATGCGTGCCAGCAATAAATGAATAGAAAATAAAACAACCAATTATTGTACAATAACATCAAAATATAATGTTCTTAATATTACATTTAACCAAGGACACACAAGACTTCAATGCTGAAAACTAAGATAAATTTTTAGGAGAAATTCACCTACTAAATGGAGAGAGAAATCATGTCCACAGATTGGAAGATTTAACATTGTTGTCATTTTTTTCCTAAACTCACCTATAGAATCAACACAGTTTCAAACATTTTTTCAGTAGGTAACATTTTTGGTAGAAATAGACATGTAAATTTTAAAATTTATATGGGAAGGCAGAGGACATAGATATCCCAAAGTATTTAAAAAATAGATTTAAATGTTTACAGTGCTTGGCTTTAATACTTCAAGTTATAGTAATCAAGAGAGTGTAATACAAATGTGAGTATTGACAAAATGATCGATAGAATAGCATAAAGAGGCCCGGAACAGGCTCACACTTAAAGAGACCTTTGATTTTCAATAAGGGTGCCAAGGGAATCCAAAGAAGAAAGAAAAGACTTTTAAACAAGCAATGATCCAAGAATCATTGGATATTCATGTGGAAAACAATGAACTTTGGCCTCTTGCTTTCTACCACACACAAAAGTAATTAGAGATGGAATATTGACCTAAATGTAAAAGCTAAAATTATAAAGGTTTTAAAAGAAAATGTAGTTGAAAATCTTCATGACTTCATGGTAAAAAAAAAACCAAAAAACAGCCTTTGGATCACAAAAATGCAATAAGAGAAACATTGATAAGTTATGTTTCATTAAAAAAAATCTTAGGAAAAAAATCTTAGCAAATTCACCATTAAGAAAATTAATAGACCATATGCTTGAAGAGAATATTCACAGAACACATCTGACATATGTGGGATCCAGGCTATAAACTTTTTACAACTTAGTAACAAAAATACAAGCAACCCCATAAATTTGGGGTAAAGTTCAAGCAGACATTCACAAAAGAAGACATACAAATGGGCCCAGAAGCCTGTAAAAAAGTGTTCAACACAATGAGTCATTAGATACATTCAAATTTAAACCATAGTGAAATACTACTTCATAGTCAACAGAATGGCTAGAAATACAAAGATAAATAATATTAATTGTGGCTGAGGATGTGAAGTAACTGGGACTTCCATGTATTTTTGGTGGAAAAGTTAAATGCCACAACTAGTTTGGATAAAGATCTGGCATTTTCTTATGGACATAAGTATATGCCTACTCATAATTTTTTTTTAATGTAGTTAATCCTGTGTAGTTACTCAAAAGAAATAAATGGGAGGGAGGTGGGAGGGGGGATCAGGATGGGGAACACATGTAAATCCATGGCTGATTCATGTCAGTGTATGGCAAAAACTGATACAATATTGTAATGTAATTAGCATCCAACTAATAAAAATAAATGAAAAAAGAAAGAAAGAAAGAAATAAGTCAGAGAAAGAAAAAAAAAAAAGAAAGAAAGAAGTGTTCACCAAAAGATTTTTGCAAGATTGGTCAAAACATATTTATTCTAATAGCCCTGAATTGGAAACAGTCTAGGTATTCATCATTAGGAAAATGGATAAAGTGTGATGTATTTATACAATGAGATACTCCTAAAACAGTGAGCTGCTAATATATGGAACTAATAGATGAGTCTCAAAAATATTATGTTAAATGAAAAAAAAAAAAAAAAACAAAACAAAACCTTTACACAAGAATCCATACTGTGTGTGTGATTCCATTTATATTAAGTTCCAGAACAAGCAAATTTAATCTATGGTGGGAGAAATTCAGAAGTTGCTCTGGAAGTGAGGGAATAAGAATTTACTGGAGAATGGTATAAGATAAGTTTCTTGGGCTGATAATAACATCCTAAACCTTGACAGAGGTTTTAGTTACCTCACTGTTTATCTGTCAGTATTCAACGTAGATATACTTAAAATGTGTGCATTTCATGGATTGTTTAGTTTATATAAAAATGAAAAGAAACTGTAATGCTGTGTGCCGAGAAACCTGTATGCAGGTCAGGAAGCAACAGTTAGAACCAGACATGGAACAACAGACTGGTTCCAAATTGGGAAAGGAGTAAAGCAAGGCTGTATATTGTCACCTTGCTTATTGAACTTGAATGCAGAGTACATCATGAGAAATGCTGGGCTGGAGGAAGCACAAGCTGGAATCAAGATTGCTGGGAAAAATATCAACAACTTCAAATATGCAGGTAATACCACTCTAAAGGCACATATCAAAGAGGAACTAAAGAGGCTCTTGATGAAAGTGAAAGAGGAGAGTGAAAAAGCTGGCTTAAAACTCAACATTCAAAAAACGAAGATCATGGCATCTGGTCCCATCACTTCATGTGAAAAAGATGAGGGAAAAGATGGAAACTGGCAGATTTTATTTTCCTGGTCTCCAAAATCACTGCAGATGGTGACTGCAGCCGTGAAGTTAAAAGACACTTGCCTCTTGGAAGAAAGGTATGACAAACCTAGACAGCATATTAAAAAGCAGAGACATTACTTTGCCAACAAATGTCCATCTAGTTAAAGCTATAGTTTTTCCAATAGTCAGGTAAAGATATGAGAATTTGGACTGCAAGGACTTCAGCCAGTCAATCCTAAAGGAAATCAACCCTGAAAATTCATTGAACGGACTGATGCCGAAGCTGAAACTCCAATACTTTGGAAAGAACTTAGGAGAAAGTTTAGTGTTATGTTATTTTGAGGCATTACTTTTCTGTGCCTCAATAAACGATGGATTAATCAATAAATGGGATTCCCATATGGCGCTAGTTGTAAAAATCTGCCTGCCAGTGCAGGAGATGCAAGAGACATGGGTTCCATCTCTGGGTTGGGAAGACCCACTGGAATAGGAAATCGCACCCCACTCCAGTATTCTTGCCTGGAAAATTAGATAAGCAGAGGAGACGGGCAGGCTAAGTCCATGGTTCACAAAGAATTGGACATGACTGAGCACAGAATGGAATCAATGGCTAGAAAGATGGCAAAATGGACAATTGTGTATTAAAACATGTTTAGTAAAATGCTGATGGTATTAATGTATAGGTATTTACTAGAAAATATTTTTTAATTTGCTATGTTTGCAATTTTTCATAATGAAATGCTAAACAAGGAGATAGAATAAAAATAAAATTAGATATGAGAAAGATATACAAAATATAAAATTAGCAATAATAATTATGAAAACAGAAGAGAGGCTCTGTAAAAAACTAAAAATAAAGTTGCCATATGATCCAGCAATCCCACTCCTGGACATATATCTGGGAATGATGAAAACTCCAATTCAGAAATATACACCCCGGTGTTCATAGCAGCACTGTTTACAACAGCCAAAACATGAAAGCCACCTAAGTGTAAATCGACAGATGAATAGATAAAGAAGTTGCATATATACATATATATGCATATAATGTATTATATGTATAAATATATATAAAGAATGGAGTGTTTTATTCAACCATTAAAAACAATGAAATCATGCTATTTGCAGCACCATGGATTGACCTAGAAATTATCATACTAAACAAAGTTAAGTCATGCAGAGAAAGACAAATATTATATAATATCACTTATATGTGGAATCTAGAAGACAGGACTTATTTACAAGACTAAAAGAGATTCACAGACATGGAAAAGAAACATGGTAATCAGGAGGGATGGAGGTGGAAGAAAGGTTAATTAAGAGGTTGGAATTAGCAGATACAAATTACTATCTATCTATAAAGCTGATTAAAGACAAGAACCTATTCTATAGCACAGGGAACTATATTCAGCAACTATAATAACTTGCAGTGGAAAAGAATTTTAAAAAGAGTATACATATATGTATGTATACAAATATTTATATGAATCACTTTGTTGTACTCCTGAAACTAACATATTTTAAATCAACTATACTCCATAAAAGAATTATAATCATTGCCCAATACGTACAAATATTGAATCATTATACTGCACAGCTGAAACTAATATAATGTTAGATGAGAATTAAATTATCTCAATTAAAATATCTCAATTAAAAAAAGAAGAATAAATCAGCTGATGCAGATGTTGGACAATGAAACTTTAATGTGTTAAGCTGTAAAACTAGATTTAGACACTTGGTCAAGCAATCTACGTTCTCAGGACCTCCAGGGGCATCTGCCTGGGCAGTTTACAGTGTGGCTGGGAAACAGCCAGGGATCTCCTAAATAAAATGGGGAGGTAGATTGAGTTTCATGTTCACCATTTGTTAACTTAAGTTCAGATAGTCCTCCTCCTGTGGTGAGAGTACAGTGAGAGGGTGAAGAGAGGCCAGGAAATCACTCAAAATTATCTTCCTCAGTGTCAGTGGAAATTGCAGGGGTGAGGACCAGGTTTCCACAAAGACCCTTAAGGCTCCAGGGTACTGAGGGGAACTTACCTTCTTAAGGAAACCAGAGCTTTAGTTCTTGACTTCATGTTGCATTTCCGAGTGGCTTGTGTCTACCCCAAATGAATCGTGAATTTTGAACATGTAGAAGGACATCTTGAATAAAGTTAAATAGGCATTTACTCAAAATAGAAATTAAATTTGGAGAGTCAGTGTATGCTACATGGATTGTGAAGCCATGAGAGTAAATTCCAACCTAACAATAATCCCATGAAAGTAAATTCCTGATTACAGAATAACGACCCCCAAAGGAAGCCCCAGGAGATGCTTGCCAATAGGTAGTAGAAAGTGTGAAAGGATTCAAGAGAAAGGAGAATGAAACAGCAGAATATCAAACTAGGAAACATGGGAGAGAGTTAGAATAAGTATTAAGAAAGATTCCTAGAAAATAAGTAGAATAAAACAGTGCTAGCTTTTGTAAGTAAACCATCACTGGTTGCTTTCAGTCTGTTCCAGATACAAGAGAGTTAAGAAAGATGCCGAGTAGGTGGCTCAGATGCTGAAGAATCTTCCTGCAATGCAGGAGACCCAGGTTCGATCCCTGGGTAGGGAAGATCCACCAGAGAAGGAAATGGCTACCCGTCACTCCAATACTCTTGCCTGGAGAATTCTCTCTCTGTTGACAGAGCCTGGTGGGCTACAGTCTGCAGGGTCGCAAGGAGTCAGACATGACTATAGACTAATACACTCACCACCGAATCTTAGTCCCTTTGGGCTGCGATGGTGATATATCCCAGACTGGGAAACTTATATACAATGGAAATTTAATTCTCACAGTTCTGGAGACAGGAAGTCCAAGATCAAGGTGCCAGCAAGGTCAAGTAAGGGTCCTCTTCTGGGGTCATACCTTTGCCTTCTTATTATGTCCTCATGTGGTGGAAGGGGCTAGGAGTCTCTCTGGAGGCTATTTTTATCAGACACTAATGTTATCTCTGAGGGATCTAACCTTAGGACTTAAGCACCTCCCAAAGGCCCACCCACTAGTACCATCACTTTTGATGATTAGAATTTCAATGCATGAATTTTGATGGGGACAAACATTCAGACCACTGTGAATAGACAGGATATGGGGTGGGGGGCAGATGTTTTGATTACCTAGAAATTTTGTCTTAAAAATTGGAAGGCTAGGCAAACCTCCCAGATCCCTCATTCTATCACCCAGCAGCCTCCTAAGGAACAGGGAGGGAAGGCAGCTTTTACAAGGAAAACCCCCATCATCGAAGAGCCCCTGGAGGAGGAAATGACAACCCACTCCATTATTCTTGGCTGGAGAATCCTATGGACAGAGGAGCCTGGTGGGCTATGGTTCGTGGGGTCACAAAATAGTCAGACACGACTGAGAGACTAAACAAAAACATCATGAAAATGTGTCCTATTTATAAAGTTTGCACCAAGGGCACTGGATGGTGTGGAGTCCACCCAAAGCAATCATTTTGTGAATGAAAATCACAGGCCTCATGTGTGACTCATTAGACCGCACGTGTCCTGAAAGAGGGGAGACGGGTCCCTCACGGTCTCAGCAAGTTGCCTTCAAAGGGAGAGAAGCCTATGTCTAATCTCTGTTTGCCGTAGCTGCCAAAACACATTTCAACACAGAAAGGCAGCAGTCAGCTGCACTAGTAGTGAATCCTTTTCTTGGAAAATGACATCTCAGCAGAGTCTGCCAAAAGAGCTGCGGAGATGCCCAGACTCGCCAAGCAAGGGAAGCTAAGGAGCAGAGGGGCTGTCTTTTGCATCCTGTATGAGGCAGGAGGGCTTCAGCAGTCAACCAATTAACTTGAATTTACATGGGAATCTTTTAATTGTCATTGGAGTCTAGTTGCTTGACAATATTGTGTTGATTTCTGCTGTCCAGCAAAGTGAATCAGCTATGTGGGTGTTAGTCTCTCAGTTATGTCCGGCTCTTTGCAACCCCATGAACTGCTGCATGCCAGACCTCCCTGTCCATCAACAATTCTCAGAGTTTGTTCAAACTCATGCCCATTGAGTCAGTGATGCCTTCCAACCATCTCATCCTCTGTCATCCTCTTCTCCTCTTGCCTTCAATCTTTCCCAGCATCAGGGTCTTTTCCAATGAGTCAGTTCTTCACATCAGGTGGCCAAAGTATTGGAGTTTCAGCTTCAACATCAATCCTTCCAATGAACATTCAGGACTGATCTTCTTTAGGATGGACTTGTTGGGTCTCTTTGCAGTCCAAGGGACTCTCAAGAGTCTTCTCCAACACCACAGTTCAAAAGCACCAATTCTACGGCGCTCAGCTTTTTTTACAGTCCAACTCTCACATCCATACAGGACTACTGGAAAAACCATAGCCTTAACTAGACAGATTCTCATTAGTTATCTATTTTATATATAGTATCAACAGGTATTTGTCAATCCCAATCTCTCACCCACCCTCCTCCCCTTTACCCCTTGGTATCTATCTGCTATGCTGTGCCTAGTTGCTCAGTCCTGTTAGACTCATCATGACCCCATGGACCATAGCCCACCAGGTTCCTCTGTCCCTGGGGAGTCTCCAGGCAAGAATACTGAAGTGGTTTTGCCATGGCCCCTCCTCCAGGGGATCTTCCCAGCCTGGGGATCAAACCAGGTCACACAATTGCAGGTAGATTCTTTACCATCTGAGCCACCAGGGAAGCCCCTTGATATCTATACTTGGGGATTTTTAACCAGCACAATTGTGTCTACGCAGTAAATGTACAGACCTCCAAGCTGAACTAGACATGTATGTGTATATGCTTTGAGGGTGGGTAAAGGAAAAGGATATGTTAATAAAGAACAAAAATTTAGCCAAAGAGGAGGTCTTGGAAAACTGCATTCAATAAGCCTTTATTGGAAAGTGACCATATACAATCGCTGTGTATTTGAAGGAAGACTCAGCCCCGCCTTCTAGTCATTTATCCAATCATTATTCTGGGGCCCCAGCATTGGTCTCACCCTTTTCGGTTAAACACCTGTTTAATAAAATGTATGGCTAATACTGTCCAACTCTCATATCCATATATGACCACTGGAAAAACCATAGCCTTGACTAGACAGAAATTTGTTGGCAAAGTAATGTCTCTGTTTTTAAATATGCTATCTAGGTTGGTCATAACTTTCCTTCCAAGGAGTAAGTCTTTTAATTTCATGGCTGCAATCACCATCTGCAATGATTTTGGAGCCCCAAAAAATAAAGTCTGACACCGTTTCCACTGTCTCCCCATCTATTTCCCACGAAGTGATGGGACCAGATGCCATGATATTAGTTTTCTGAATGTTGAGCTTTAAGCCAACTTTTTCACTCTCCTTCACTTTCATCAAGAGGCTTTTTAGTTCCTCTTCACTTTCTTCCATAAGGGTGGTGTTGTCTGCATATTTGAGGTTATTGATATTTCTCCCGGCAATCTTGATTCCAGCTTGTGCTTCTTCCAGCCCAGCGTTCTCATGATATACTCTGCATATAAGTTAAATAAGCAAGTTGACAATATACAGCCTTGATGTGCTCCTTTTCCTATTTGGAACCAGTCTGTTGTTCCATGTCCAGTTCTAACTGTTGCTTCCTGACCCGTATACGGGTTTCTCAAGAGGCAAGTCAGATGGTCTGGTATTCCCATCTCTTTAAGAATTTTCCACAGTTTATTGTGATCCACATAGTCAAAGGCTTTGGTATAGTCAATAAAGCAGAAATAGATGTTTTTCTGGAACTCTCTTGCTTTTTCTATGATCCAGCAGATGTTGGCAATTTGATCTCTGGTTCCTCTGCCTTTTCTAAAACCAGCTTGAATATCTGGAAGTTCACAGTTCACATATTGCTGAAACCTGGCTTGGAGAATTTTGAGCATTACTTTACTAGCGTGTGAGATGAGTGCAATTGTGCGGTAGTTTGAGCATTCTTTGGCATTACCTTTCTTTGGGATTGGAAAGAAAACTGTCCTTTTCCAAACCTGTGGCCACTGCTGAGTTTTCCAAATTGCTGGCATAATGAGTGTAGCACATTCACAGCATCATCTTTCAGGATTTGAAATAGTTCAACTGGAATCCCATCACCTCCACTAGCTTTGTTCGTAGTGATGCTTTCTAAGGCCCACTTGACTTCACATTCCAGGATGTCTGGCTCCAGGTGAGTGATCACACCATCATGATTATCTGGGTCGTGAAGAACTTTTCTATATGTATGGATGTGAGAGTTCGACAGTAAAGAAAGCTTAGCACCGAAGAATTGATGCTTTTGAACTGTGGTGTTGGAGAAGACTCTTGAGAGTCCCTTGGACTGTAAGAAGATCCAACCAGTCCATCCTAAAGGAGATCAGTCCTGAGTGTTCATTGGAAGGACTGAAGCTGAAGCTGAAATTCCAGTACTTTGGCCACCTCATGCAAGGAGTTGACTCATTGGAAAAGACCCTGAGGCTGTGAAGTATTGAAGGCAGGAGGAGAAGGGGATGACAGAGGATGAGATGGTTGGATGGCATCACCACTCAATGGACATGGGTTTGGGTGGACTCCGGGAGTGGGTGATGGACAGGGAGGCCTGGCGTGCTGCGGTTCATGGGGTCGCAAAGAGTCGGACACGACTGAGCATCTGAACTGAACTGACAGTAATACCTGACACATGAAGGGAACCAGAGGCAGAGGTGTGGTGTGGGGGCAAGAGGCTCGTTGAGGAGCACAGCTTGGAGAGAAAAGGAACAGAAACTGGAAGGGCAAACAAACATGCAAGTTCAAAATAGTACCACTGCATTAATCTAAAATATTCAAAAACATTGAAGACTAATGGTTTGACTTTACAATGTTATCTCTAAAGATGGGACTGATGAAAAAAAAAAGAGATGTTTTCAATGAAATAGCTAAAATATTATAATTATATTTATCACAATTTTTATTCCACAATAGATAGGCAAATTCTTGTTCTTTTTATTTATTTTTAGAATTATTAGGGAAGAGAAATAGGTCTTAACTATCATTCCTGTTCTATTGACTTTGGGAAATGACCATCCAGAATGTCATATGGGTTCCAAAAGCCATGCGGATTTTCTGAGAGGTAAACTTTTTTTTTTCTATTTCACACCATTTAATAGATTTTAATATTCTGATGGTGGAACCTTGTTCTCAGAAACAACTTCTACTTTGGGTCATGATGAAATCTGCTCCGTTCTCTGGCTCCTGTATCTTTCCTCATCCTTTCTTCCTGTTTCTCTTCTATTTCCTATCTGTCTCCTTTTCCGTCATTGAGTGCCTTCTATATACACCACATGGAAGGGTTAAGCCTCAGGAGAAATTGGGGAATGCAGTAATAGCATCCTCATTCTTGTGATAAAGAGATGAAGGCTTAGAGAGTCAAACAGGTATGCACGTATCTCTTTTCTCCACATAATCACCTTCTGTTTTATCTGCCTTTCTTTTTTTATCTCTATCTGTAAAAGTAGCATGACTAAGTACATTTAAAAGTCTCACTCTGGCATTTTATTTACATGCTTTCCTGATTGGCTATTATTAACTGATGATGAACAATAGTGATGAGACTAGTGGCAATGAAAATATCACAATTGAAGGAGAAAGAATTAGAAGAAAAAAAGGGTGAGCTGAAATAAAGGATATACTCAATGTAATTAAAACCTGGAACACAGATATCACCAAAGGAAAGAAATCAGTCTGGAAAGGCTAGATAGCATATGATTTCTACTCTGTGACATTATGGAAAAGGAAGAACTGTAGAGATGGTAAAAATGACCAGTGATTGCTAGGGTTGGGCAGAAATGATGAATCAGTGGGATGTGGGCTTTTAGGCAGTGAGACGATTCTGTACAATACTCTCATGGTGAATGTCTGACATTATGCCTTTGGCAAAACCCACAGGATTGTACAATGCAAAGAGGGAAACAAACCAAACTATGGACTTCAGCTAAAAATAATATTATTAATATTATTCACCAGCTGTAACAAATGTACCTCACCAACACAAGATGTTAATAATAGGGAGGATTGAAGGTGAACTCTGTACTTCTGGTCAGTTTTTATGTAAACCTAAAGCTGCACTAGAATATAAAGCCTACAAATATTTTTTAAAGACTTCTTTAAAAAAAATTATTTGGTACAGGAGGAAAGTTGACCAATGCCTAGATGCCAAAATATACCCCTATTTTAGGACACATCTTAAATTTGCTGGTTAGCTTGTCTGCTAAATGTCTGAGTCCCAGGGAACAACGCCAAGTGGCTTTACATCCTGAACAAAGGACAAAGAGAAACGGTTCTAATATAAATTTCCATTTTTCTCTATTCACTGCAGACAGTGTGCTCCTGCCTTTAAGTCATGGACAGATGGCTCTGTGACAGGCGGTGGGTATTCATATGTACAGGATTGAATCTCATTACACTCTAACAAGAAGATCATAATGGAGACAATCAAAACCAAGCCTGGCTAATCACATGTGAGAGGCACTGCCTTTTTTTTTTTTTTTTTTTTTTTGAAACTAAGGGCAAGGACATTTTCATGCATCTGAGAAATCTGATGATGAATGTTGCTTTCATTATGTTTTACTTCGTTTGTTCCTTGAAAATCTATGCAATTTAAAAGCTAAATTCCAATTATACTACAGGTATTTTTATTACTATGCTTTTGTTCAATATTATGTAGGAGAAACCATCTCTTTTTTTTTTTTTTTTGCTTATTATTATTATCTTGCTAGAAGTTCTTTAAGACAGCTGCTATAAACTACTTTTTAAGATACATGCAGTCAATAAAGAAAAAAAAAACTCAGCATAATCTGCTAGTATCATCATCCATAAATTCAACAAATTTCAGTATATAAATAAATGACACAGGCTTCTATTTTAGTTTATAATGTAAAGTACATGGTATGGGAGGAGTTACTTACTTAAAATTGCCTCAAAAATACTAGCAATCTCACTGATTTTGTGGAACATATTTAAGAATATGCATCCATGTGGGACTGCTTTGGGAGTAGAGGAAGTGAAAGGCTTGTGTTTTTGTTTTTTTTTTTTCCTTTCTTTCAAAATTAGTCAGAACTTTAAAAATTCATGCCTATTTTAAAATGATCACTCCATGTCCTGTAAGCATCTGGGGACAGGTGGAACTTCAAGAAGCTCTTTCATCCATAAAACAGAACAAGTTTATTAACCTGAAATTTTGAACACTCTTAGTGCTGTGAATATGTGTGAAAGCAATTGAATTAATAAATAATAAGAGAGGTGAAGGATGACAGGTGCTGCTCGCTGTAACAGGACTCCAGCCGGTATTCGGGACTGATGGAAGAAGTGAGGCTGGTGGACACTGAAATCAGAAAATATTTTTGAGCGTCTGTAGGATGACAGTAAAGTAGGGTGAGGATGAGATGGGAGTTAGTTTATACAAGAAGGCAGACTAGACTGAAAAGCCTCTTGAGACCCAGCTCACAAAATGCCAGGTAAAGTGATGAAAGCATGATGGCCATTGCATAGCTGAGGTGCCAAGAAAGAAGGCAAACCCCTGTGTGGCATAGATAAACCACAGATAAGAAATGTGAGCAGGGGTATAGCTCTCCTGGGGGTAGGGGGTGTCAGGGAAGGATGGTGACTGAAGTGGGGGAATGGGATGTCATTTCTTTGTACAACCAAGAATAGAGGCCTTCTTAATGCATGTCTGTGGAGTCTAGAGAAATGGTTCAGATAAACCCTATTTCCAGGGAAGGAATAGAGACCCAGATGTAGGGAACTGATATGAGGCCACAGTGGGGAAGGGGAGGGTGGGACGAATGGGAAGAGTATACATATACATGATCACGCGTAAATCATAGCTCGTTGGAAGCCGATATAGCGCAAGGAGCTCAGCTCCGTGCTCTGTGATGAGCTAGGGCGTGGGATGGGGCTGGGAGGGAGGATTAAGAGAGAGGAGATATATGTATAGATATAGCTGATTCACGTCCTTGTTAGACAGAAACTAACACAATATTGTAAAGCAATTATACTCCAGAACAGCAACAAAGGCAAAAAAAAAAAAAAAAAAAATACATGTGCATCCTTAAGAAAAATAATCCACCTAACAAATGGATCCACCCATAAGAGAAGGCAATAACTAACCTTGTCTACCCTTGGGGGCTGGAAGGTGAAAAATGCTTCCCTGAGAATTCTAAAATGAGCTTCCCAGGGGCTAAGGTAAAAAACCTGCCTGCCAATGCAGGAGACACAGGAGAACTTGGGTTCCATCCCTGGGTCAGGAAGATTCCCTAGAGGAAGGTGTGGCAACCCACTCCAGCATTCTTGCCTGGGAAATCCCATGGACAGAATACTGGAGTGGGTAGCCTTTCCCTTCTCCAGGGGATCTTCCCAACCCAGGGATCGAACCCAGGTCTTCTGTATTACAGGTGGATTCTTTATCAGCTGAACCACACAGAAAGCCCAAGAACACTGGGGTGGGTAGCCTATCCCTTCTCCAGCAGATCTTCCCGTTGCAGGAATCAAACCAGGGTCTCCTGCCTTGCAGGCAGATTCTTTACCAACTGAGCTATGAAGAAAGCCCATAATGCAGGAGACACAGGAGACTTGGGTTCCATCCCTGGGTCAGGAAGATCCTCTGGAGGAAGGTGTGGCAACCCACTCCAGTATTTTTGCCTGGGAAATCCCAAGGACAGAGGAGCCTGGCAGGGTATAGTCCATGAGGTTGCAAAAGGTCAGACGTGACTGACCACCCATGCGTGAGAATTCTAAAATCCAGCCCTTGTCTACTCCAGTGGTTTGTAGTAGCATAGTGCAAATATCTGTGATCCAAGGACACAGGACACTAGAAATGACATAAAATAGTTTCCCTCGAACTGTGGCAATATTACTTGGCATTTGGCAGCAGAAAAGACTATCTTGGATCCCATGCCACCAGGATTCCCAGACAGAGCTCTGCTTAAGTTAGGTTCACAATCCACAATTGTAAAACATGCAAGAAAACAAGCCACACAAACAAGAGACCACACATGCAACACAAAAATGCAAGAGTAGAATCCCAGGATTTTCTGATAAAATAATTGTCTGATAGAAGCTGCAAAATAAATCGATTTTAATAATTAAAAACATAAAGGAAGATGCTGAGATCACAAGAAAATGGTACCACAATGAAAAAGTAGATTAATTTTTTAAAAAATCTGTGTCTTAGAAATTAAGGGCTTCCCTGGTGTCTCAGAAGGTAAAGAATCCACCTGCAAAGCAGGTGACTGGATTTCAATCCCTGGGTTGGGAAGATCCCCTGGAGAAGGGAGTGGCTACCCACTCTAGTATTCTGGCCTGGAGAATTTCCATGGACAGAGGAGCCTGGAAGGCTACAGTCCATGGGGGCGCAAAGAGGTGGATACGACTGAGTGATTTTCACTTTCACTTAGAAATGAAAAGAAGGGATAGTCATTTAAATTAAATTCTCAACCATTAGGTCGGATTATAGCTCAGACACAACTAAAGAAAAATTGGTGGGAAGGAAGATTATTAATCTAGATAGAAGCTCTCAGTCTTGGCTACATTTTAGAATCTCCTGAAACTTTAAAATAGTCCCAGGGTCCAGTCTACACTCACAGCACTTAGATCAAAGCCTCTGAACAAAGGCTCTAGGCATCAGCTGTTTTTATAATTGCGAGGTTGATTACAATGTGAGGTTGCTCAAGCAACAACTGGCCCAAGACAACATACAAGAAAAGTGAACAGCAAGACCCAGAGGAAAAAAGACACACGCGCACACAAACTAGGTCTGCTTTAGCTCTGGATTGTTCTGATGGCCTTTTCTCTGCCAGATACCAGATAAAAAGATACCTGAGATGGACAAATGAAGAATTTCAAGGTGCATTTTTCAGCACAGTTACTACAAAATCCAAACCTACCAATGTGCTGCTTTTACAGGAAATTAGATGCAGCTGAAATTTAACTGTACATAGAACAGTACTGCAAGCAAGGAGCATTCAGAAATCTGAACTCATTGGGAAAATTGGGTCAAATGCTACGTGTTTCCCCAATAATTTACCCAGCTGAGCTCCACCGAACCTCCTTGGGCTGCAGTCCTCCACAATCTTTGCCCCCACTTCTGTGGGAATCCAACCAGCGACTGAATTTCTACTCTACTGGGGTCAGCTGTCCTCAGTTTTCATGTGTGTCTTTGAGGTCTTCCCTTTCCTGGGGGAGACATCCCTACGGTCCCATTAGGAGAGGAGGGGTAACCTTCCATGAACAGGAAACTCACCACTTTGTCCCAGTCCCCCTGTAACGTACTTGGTGATGGAGGGGAAAGGTGGTTGTAATAGGGTCTGAACTGGAGCCTTTCAGGAAACCTGTGGAAAGGTGGAAGAGCCCAGTGATGATGCCTCCAATTCAAGAATGTTTTATTTTCCGCTTTAGGCCATCACCTGAGCCTTCGGATCACTGGGCACGTTTCACACCACTCACAGCATGTTTGCTAATGATGTGAAGATTCTTCACCAGCCCGACCTCAAAAAGAAATTAAAAATTAATAAGCCTTTTTCTCCTGCCATACCCTTTCCCCACAATAATAATTCATAGCACTTTTTTTTTTTTTTAAGAAAAACATTGTACTTGACTGCTATACTTTCCCAATAATCTTGGTGAAATTCTTGAAATGCTGAGAAATCCCCACCCCATATTTCAGAATTATTCCTTGGGATGAATTTCACCATAAAGTTTAAAATGTTGTCTTTAAAAACAGTCAGAGAATTATTTTAATATCTCCCAGCTCACTAGTTTGCTGTAATTTATATTGGTTAAGTAATTCACAATAAAGACGACGTGACAAAGCGCATCTCCTTAAGGGACACCCAGGCCCACGGATCTCTGCATTATACTGCCGCCCAGTGGCTGGTCTTATTATAGTACACTGGTGCAGAGCCGGACACGACTGAAGTGACTTAGCAGCAGCAGCTAGAACTGAGGCGTTGAACACTTGAGAGTCCCTTGGACTGCAAGGAGATCCAACTAGTCCATCCTAAAGGAAATAAGTCCTGAATATTCACTGGAAGCACTGATGCTGAAGCTGAGACTCCAATACTTCGGCCACCTGATGCGAAGAACTGACTCATTTGAAAAGACCCTGATGCTGGGAAAGATTGAAGGCAAGAGAAGTGGGCGACAGAGGATGAGATGGTTGGATGGCATCACTGACTCAATGGACATGAGCTTGAGTAAACTCCGGGAGTTGGTGATGGACAGGGAGGCCTGGCGTGCTGCGGTCCATGGGGTCACAAAGAGTCGGACACGACTGAGTGACTAATATACACAATGATTATTCAACACTGTTCATCTATCTCAACAAAAGAATCATAAAGCTAGTTTAAAAAATCACAATAAAAGAGAAAATGATAATGATTTTATTGAACTTGCTATGTTATATCTGTTTAATAAAATCAGTATGACAGTTTAAAGATATTCTGATGAAAGGGTATAAAATCAAGGAGGTAGAGGGTTACCTTCAAATGTTGTTCAGTCACTAAGTCGTGTCCAACTCTTTGCAACCCCATGGACTACAGCCTCCAAATAGTTTCTTTAAATGTGTGATTCTACATATGAAAACACCTAAGCCTAGAAAGGAAAATATAGTATAATAAGCATTTGTTGAAGGCCTCATCACTAGTTGGTAAATTCAGATTAAAACCCCAAGACTTACTTAACTGTGACTCACAGCCAGGGAGTTTTTGGTAATTTGGCTTCATTCATTAAGAAAATTATCTCACCAGTTTATTGGAGAGTGAGTCAGGAAGTCATGGAAATAATTAGCAAGATGAAAGAAGCTCAATTATTTTATGGACAAAATTAAAGGTCCCCTGAAATAACATGACGTGCGCAAAGTGAGGTTCGTTGCCTGGAGAGGAAAAGAAAAGCCTGGAGACATAAACCCAGGGCAATGCTTCAGCCAAAGTGAAGCTCGTTGCTGTCACATAACTAATATTTTCATTCAGGCAAATGATATATGTCATGGCTGCTGTTCTTTTTAACTATGAGAAAGAAAAACACTCTACAAACCCTAGGAATTATATAGGAAAAACAGAGCTGGGTTGAACTATCTTTGGTCTTAACACCTGATTCTACATTGAAAGCAAATGAAAGGAACTGCCAAAGACAATTTTTACTTTTTCGCCCCAAAACTTTGTATCCATTTCATCACCATTTCTCAGCATAAAGACCTATCTGTAATAGTTGTTTGAGGCCTTTAGAAATTTTGCTTTACTGCTGAACCATATGCAAAATTGTCAATTCCAACTCAGATTCAAAGAATGATCTGAATAATCCTTTCATTAGAATAACTGAGAAAATGTTGCTGAAGTTATTGCTTTTTAAAAGACCCATTCAGAAAAATCCCAAACTAAAACAAATGATTTTTAAAAATCAAGTATACAATTGGATGGGAATGATATTATTATAAAAACGGTCCTGGGGCTTTCCTGGTGGCTTCGTGGTAAAGAATCTACCTAACAGAGCAGGAGACATGGGTTCGATCCCTGGTCTGGGAAGATCCCACGTGCCAAGGACCAACTAAGTCCATGTACCACAACTACTGAGCCTGTGCTCTAGAAGCCAGCAGCTGGCACCCCAAATGCCTGTGGAAATTAACTCTAGAAAGTATCACTTCGCGTTATTAAAAGGACTGCAGCAGATCCAACCGATATACAAGGCAGTCAAAATCTAGACCCAAAAGGGTCCTAAGTGGGTACAGCTGACAAATGGCTCAGCCAAACACATCCCAGCTCCCCTTTCCTTGGAAATGAGATGCACTCTTCACCCTGGCTCACAGACAGACACCATCAGGCCTCTGCTACACTGCCAGCCTCACTGCCCTAGAAAAGGACATAGACATTTTCAGCTTTAGCAAAATCACACTTGTGATGGTTCAGCGAACACACTGTGCCCCTCTCCTCCTCTGATCCTCTGATCACAGGGTTTCTCTGTCTCGCCCATCCTCCCTTCATTCCTAAGGGAAGCTTGCTCTTCTGCTCCCCCCAGACAGCTCCTGTTCCTTCCCACCCTGTCTGCAGGGAGGCAAGTGGAGAGGTTGGGATGGTTATCTTGCCGGTTAGCTCCACACAAGGAGGCTCGGTGAATAGACCACATGCCTGTTTCTTTGTGGCTCACTTTTTCCATCTGACAAATGGGGATAAGCAGTTTCCATGTTGTGGGGGGCATTTGTGAAGATTCCAAATGATCACTGGCAGAGAACGCTTAGCACAGGGCTTGGTATATTCCAAACAAAGTATATAGCAATGAGTCCTTTTAGGGCTATGAATATATGCAAACCCATTACTCAGAGAAGTTGGGGTTTTGGACAGTTTTGTAACCGGACACAAATGTAGTCATAATCCTGAAGTCGCCCCCATGAAGATCACCAGACGTGGGGAGGGTGTGGCCAGGAGGCAGGGAGGGACCTGATAACTGCGCTCACGTCGCCCTCTGGTGGCAGCAAAGAGGATGTGCTGGGGAAAGAGCCATTGTTCTTACCCACCCGCCAACACCCACTCAGGCTCCACCCAGTCTTCCCTCTCCCCCTCCCTCCCCTCCCTCGCATCAGAGTCTCTGGGGGGGCCTCTAGACTAATGGAAATGATGCCAGAACACAATCACAGGACCGTCACAGGGCTGGGAAAACCTCCAGGCTTCCCCTCTCCCACTCCCGTATCTTCTCTGGCATTTAGGATCAAGGCAAAAGTTTCCCTCCCGTCTCTAACCTTTACTGCCCCAGCTGAGTTAGGAACATCCCTTCTGTTCCCAAGACCCTGGAGACGCAGAGATCGAAGCTCGTGCATATTTACAGAGCCCTCTCTTCTAGTGGGCTTCTAGGGTAGCTCAGACGGTAAAGAACCTGCATGCAGTGTGGGAGACCCCGCTTCGATCCCTGGATTGGGAAGATCCCCTGGAGGCGGGCATGGCAACCCACTCCAGGATTCTTGCCTGGAGAACCCCCATGGACAGCGGAGCCTGCTGGGCTGCAGTCCAAGGGGTCGCAAAGAATCGGACACAACTGAGCGACTAAACCACAGCCACAGTTCAAGAGACCCAAGAGGAAACGTGTGGGTATGCGTCCTCATTTGAGATGATGCCGATGAAGTCCATTTGTTTAACAGAAGTCCAGAGCCCAGGGGCTGCAGCCTCAGTCCCTGATCTTTCCATCCAGCAGGCTTCACCCAAAAAGGGCTGTGGCCCCCCGGTGTTTTGGGAATCCCTTTCCTCCCTCTCTCCCTTCTTTCCTTCCTTCTTTCTGTTGAGAGCTACCCATGAGGATATTTGGAGAAAGAACATTCCAGAAGGAGACGAAAACAAGGAAGAATCTCCAAAAGTGAGAGCTGATGGTTGGCTTATGAACAGCCCGGAGGTCCGTGTGGCGGGTACAGGGCTGTCTAATCAGGTATGGTAAAAAGCTTTTTGGGGTCACCCACCTCCCACACTGCTGTTCTTACCATGGTACCTATCACATCTGTGAGAGAATGCAAGACAAATTTCTCAGAAGGCCAAGCCATCAGCAAAGAGTAATTCCTGTGGTTACTGTTGCTGTTCTTCACGCACTCAGTCATGTCTGACTCGTTGCAACCCCATGGAATGCAGTACACCAGGCTTGCCTGTCCGTCATCATCTTCCGGAGCTTGCTCAAGCTGATCTCCATTGAGTTGGTGATGCCATGCAACCATCTCATCCTCTGTTGTCCCCTTCTCCTCCTGCCTTCAATCTTTCCCAGCATCAGGGTCATTTCTAATGAGTCAGCTCTTCACAACAGGTGGCCAAAGTATCAGAGCTTCAACTTAGGTCCTAACAATAACAAGAGAGCATTTGTGAGGGGAGAGTATTTGTTTTGTTTGCTCGCTTATAATAAGGTCCTTTATTTCCCTGCATCTCTCTGTCTTTGGGCGCTAAGGCATCGTCAAAGCATCTTTTGGTTCTGAACTCAAGGCCTGTGGGAACTCAGGCTGTGGGTGGCTTCACACTGTCATTCTTTTGCACACTTCATCAAGAAAAATGACCGAATCCCACAGAAACATTTTCAGATGCCAGGTCCTCAGGGCTGAGCCCCTGCCCCCTTCGCCTCTGAATTCCTTGTGCCCAGAGTCCCATCCAGCACAAGGGGAGACTCAGTGAACTGGAACTGAACTTAGCTGAAGCAGAAAGGAGCATTTGGTGAATCCAAGAGGAGGCAGATAATCTGGCCAGCTGTGGGTTCCTGGTTAGCATTTTTAAGTTGGAATGTTCCAGGAGATGTTTGTGCTGCCGCTTGCATCTTTACAGAAGGTCTCAAATACAGCTGCAGGCTTGGCAATTTTCAAGCAGCGCAGCTGGATGTTGGGGGTCTGGAATTCTCGCCCGACCCACACCTCGCCCACAGCCTCGCAGACCCGATCAGTTCAACCCCC
This sequence comes from Muntiacus reevesi, assembly GCF_963930625.1. Taxonomy (NCBI): domain Eukaryota; kingdom Metazoa; phylum Chordata; class Mammalia; order Artiodactyla; family Cervidae; genus Muntiacus; species Muntiacus reevesi. The sequence continues at coordinate 120,511,762 of NC_089251.1, forward strand.
AAATTGTTCCAGTCCCTACCAGTAACCATCAGCAGATGCCCCAAGAAGACGGGGCTGGTTTGGTTTGGTGATAAACGAAACTGGTTTCTGAACTTTCCATCCCTCCAGCAGCTCTCCCCTCCTAGGCGAAACTTGATCATCCAGCCACGGGCTGGAGAAAACAAGTGCCTACAAACTGCTTGGAGGTCTTGAGTGTCTGGTCTGAGCCACCACAGAAAAGCTTGCAGCAGCCAAAGGAGTTACAGACACGCAGGACGTTGGACTCTTTGCGAGAGGAATGATGGATATGCCAGGTCTAGTTCATGCACTCACCTCTGGAATGACTGGTAAATGTCACCGCACACAAGGCTTTAGGTTTTCTCATTACAGTCATTATGTTTCATGTAATTTTTTTCCAGCTTCTTATTGTTCATCTTGGATATCGACCTTCAACTGGCACTTCTGCCAACATAGAGGAATGGAAAGACAGGGTTTCTGCCTCAGCCATTCAGTTGTGCCTCTGTTGTTCTCTGCTGACCAACCAAGAGCAGGTCAGCGAACCTCCTACCACTCACCTTCCTCATCTGGAAAATGGGTGCAATGAGCCTTCTTCCCCTATCGAGGTATTAAGGACCTATGTGGATATTAAAATTAAAAGATTAAAAATTTCTGACATGGTATACCACTGGCAAGCATTTCTCTAATATTGCTGCCTTCTTTTAAATTTTTCCTGATTTTCAGCGTTTAGTCCTATTTTTCTTCATTCCTTAGAACCCAAATGCTAAGCAAATAAGCCAATGAAAATAAAACAAAGACTCCCAAGTATTTTATATAACTACATCTATATGTGTAGTTCTAGTACCTTTGAAAGATTTAAACCACTACAGTCAAGGTTAAATCACTTACCTTATCATCTGGGCCACAGTTTTCCCAGCTGCAGAAAGGGAGGGTTTGATCATGGGATCGCTGAAGCTTCTTCATGTGCTCAAATCATCTGGTTCTCTGAAGAAACGAGCCTGGCATGATTAAACATGGGGCATGCTACCCAGGAAGTCATGCCGTGTTTCCCGGATGTAACCACAGATTTTGCCCATTTTAAAATACAGATTTCAAGGTTCTGCCTTAGACATGCTGAGTCCAATTCTCCTGGGAGAAGGCCTGAGACTCTGTATTCTTAAGCAGCACTCCAGATATTCTCACCTACCAGGCAGGTTTCAGAAGCAGTGGTTTTATGGAAAGCCTCAAAGTCATCACCTTTCAACAGAAATATTGCAGTACCTGCCCTGAGATATCATGGGAAGCTCAGACTATCCTCTTTGGAGTCTTAAATCTCCTTATATCATAAGATGGTGTATCTCTCTCCTTATTATAAATGACTGGCATTAAGATTCAAACTTGTAATAAATCTCTCAGTTTGTGTGTTAAGAAATCCCAGCAGGCAACTGTGTTTGAATCTGTGCTTCCTGAGAAGTTTTGAAATCTCTGTGTGTTAGCAGACTAACAGTCTGCTGTATACTGCGTGACTTTGAGAAATTTACTTAGACCCCAGGGCCTCCAGTTTCATTACATGTTGGATACAGGTAAGAATCATTCCTTCATGTCCCACAGATTATGTGAGATATAGATTCTGATCAAGTGTGATGTGTTTCATGATATTAAAAGAGTATACTAAAAATAGATACTAAAAGAGTTCATTTCACCATAATTTTTTAAATGAAAACACGTATTATTTTTAACTTGTCTTCATAAACCGTAGTAAATGTATGACATTAAGGATAAAAGTACATTTTTTCTTGACTGTATCCTTTCTTTCCTCTGGTGCTCTGCTTGAATTTAGGTAAAATGGAGTCCAGCTCTGAAATTCGGGCAAGTTCAGCTAAAGTGGAAAGTCAGAGTGCTTACCCCCTACCCACCCACCTGCCCACTGCCCAGTGTTTTCTCTAGACAAGAACCTGGGGGCATTCTAGGTTTGGAAAATGGGTCGAATGATCTTTCTACCATACCAGCAGACACCAGCGCTCTGATCTGGGGTGAGGACACCCTCCCAGGAGCCCCTTCCACTAAAAGGACCTGGGTGGGTCTTTTACTCGGGCTCCCATTCAAAGGTCACTGGACTGGCCCCTAGTTCTGCCCATCGTGACTTTCTCTCCACTGATCCTGTCTCCTTCAGGGCCAGAGCTGGTCCACATCTGGGGGTCTTCGTTTCTGCAGAAATTCTGAACCAGCCCCCTCAGGCGGTTTCAGCAGGGCCACCGCTCTCCTCAGCCCCCCAAAACACACATCTTCCAAATGACCCTCTTCCTCCCGCATGACACCCACTCCATTGTACGGCCCTAAAGTCCTGAGCAAAGGGCAGAGCAGGTTTCTAAAGAACAAAAACATTGCTTTTAGTAAGCCACTCTTGTCAAAGAAGGTAGAAGGAGAATAGAACAAGGATAAATGCTACGGTCTTGTCCAGTCTGCAGGGAGGGGCGACAGATCAGTAGTTTCCACAAAATTCATGCAAAGCCAGCAGCGCACAGGTTAATGTCTAAAGTGGATTGTTTATTCTTGCTTTTGCCCAGAATGAATGCCTGGTAATACAGGTGGCTCAACAGGCATGATTACTATTTTTGCTTTATTATCTGAACCTTCCAAGACTGAGTTTGTGGCTAAATCGTAAGCCTGTCTCCATAACCCAGACATAATGCCTGCCCTCCCGGCTTCTCACAGCATTGGTATTACCTACTATTGGAGCCTGCTCACCTTCCTGTTTCCTTTACTGTTCTGTCCTCTAGTGTTTCAAATCAGGTACTACATACCCGTCTTTTCTGCCTGGAAGACAGCTCAGTTCAGATCAGTTCAGTCGCTCAGTTCTGTCCGACTCTTTGCGACCCCATGGACTGCAGCACGCAGGCTTCCCTGTTCATCACCCACTCCCAGAGCTTTCTCAAGCTCATGTCAATCGAGTTGGTGATGCCATCTGACACCATCTCATTCTCTGTCATTCCCTTCTCCTCCGGCCTTCAATCTTTTCCAGCATCAGGGTTTTTCTAATGAGTCGGTTCTTTATGTCAGGTGGCCAAAGTATTGGAACTTGGGCTTCAGCATCAATCCTTCCAATGAATATGCTGGACTGATTTGCTTTAGTATTGACCGGTTTGATCTCCTTGCTATCCAAGAGACTCTCAAGAGTGTTGTCCAATACCACAGTTCAAAACATCAATTCTTTGGCGCCCAGCTTTCTTTATGGTCCAACTCTCACATCCACCCTGGAGGAGGGCACAGAAACCCACTCCAGTGTTCTTGCCTGGAGAATCCCATGAACAGAGGAGCCTGGCGGGCTACAGTCCATGGGGTTGCAAAGAGTCGGACATTACCCAACCACTGAGCACCTCACATACATGACCACTGGAAAAACCATAGCTTTGACTAGACAGACCTGTGTTGGCAAAGCAATGTCTCTGCTTTTTAATGCTGTCTGGGTTGGTCATAGCTTTTCTTCTAAGGAGCAAGTGTCTTTTAATTTAATGGGTGCAGTCGACATCTGCACTGATTTTGGAGCCCAAGAAAATAAAGTCTCTCACTGTTTCCGTTGTTTTGCCATCTATTTGCTCTGAAGTGATGGGACTGGATGCCATGATCTTCATTTTTTGAATGCTAAGTCTTAAGCCAGCCTTTTCACTCTCCTTCTCCACTTCCATCAAGAGGCTCTTTAGTTCCTCTTCACTTTCTGCTATAAGGGCGGTATCATCTGCATATCTGTGGTTATTAATATTTCTCCCGACAATCTTGTTCCCAGCTTGTGCTTCATCCAACCTGGCATTTCACATGATTTACTCTGCATGTAAGTTAAACAGGCAGGGTGACAATATACAGCCTTGACGAACCCCTTTCTCAGTTTGGAACCCATCTGTTGTTCCATGTTGGGTTCTAACTGTTGTTTCTTGACCTGCATACAGATTTCTCAGGAGGCAGGTAAGGTGGTCTGGTATTCCCATTGCTTTAACAATTTTTCACATTCCCCTTGAAAGTCTGGAAATGTAACCCCTTCACAGCAGTAATATGCTACAGTCCACTGTCCCAGGCATCACTGAGATTCAAACCCAGGATCTCCTGTTTAACTAGACAGGTGCTTTAACCAGCTAAGCCACAGCACCTGTTGAAGACAGCTGGGAATCCGCAAACTAAAAAAGTTAAATGTGACCTTTGGGGTCATTATGGTTACATTTCTCATTTGAAGATATCAAAAATTCAAGTGACTTGTTTTGGAGAAAGATGTACTAAAACAGAGAATTATTGTCTTATTAAAAAAAAGTTCACATTGTGTGTCTAATTTTGTACATGTTATTTTCCCTTTCATTTCAATTCAATTTAGCAGAGGCATAAAGTTATTTTCTGCCTATATTAGTTCTCATGTTACTGCACTGCTTCTTTATCTTGATTAATCTATGATATAAACTGATTTCTTAATTTTATTAGTTTTATATTATTTTTACATTTTGAAAGATGAATAGTTGATTTTCAAAGAGAAGAAAACATAAATAAATGATTTACCTCTGAGTTCAGCTTTGGCCATGGACTTCAAATCTGTGAGCCATATGTATGAGAGTCAGCCAACTATTTAGATTTTTTTTTAATTTATAATTCATAGAGTTTTCTTATTCATATATATTCACATTAATAACATTTCCAATTGAGTCACAACGTGGTGACAGTATGTGGTATAAATATTTGGCAATTCAGATGTTTTGAACTATTATTTCTCATCTAAAATCTCCTTATGAACAACTCAGATTTTAAAAAATTGCGTGTGATGGAAGCTTATTTATTTTTTTACTGAAGTACAGTTGGTTTACAATGTCATGTTAATTTCTGATGTACAGCAAAGAAATTCAGTTATACATATGTCTATACATTCTTTCTCTATATTATTTTCCATTATTGTGTATCACAAAATAGTGTCTATAGTTCCTTGTGCTATACAATATATCTTTGTTGTTAATGGACGTTTTCATTCTATCTACAGAATCCAAAGGTTGAATCTTTTGAGTAGCTTTATAATTTACATCATACATATATTCTATGTCTTCTTTATCTTTGATAAAGTTGAATTTATAAGAATTAGTATTTGAGAATTATTTTGTTTCCATTATTTCAATTTTTCCCATTTATTTTCATATATTACAAGAATAATGTTCACTTTGGGAAAATTGAAAGCTAGAGAAGAACACAAAGAATATATACATTACATAGAATACAAAAAAGCCAGCCATCCCGATACTTGTCTATTCCCCCTTTCCATCATCTAATATCTACATATTAATGTATAGTTGTATGTATGTGTCAATATATAATAGATAGACTTATAGTTTCAGTTCAGCTCAGTTCAATCCCTCAGTCGTGTCCAACTCTTTGCAACCCCATGGAGCAAGCCCAACTCTTTCCAAGCCCATGAAGCATGCCAGGGCTCTCTGTCCATCAACAACTCCCAGAGTTTACTCAAACTCATGTCCATTGAGTTGGTGATGCCATCCAACTATCTCATCCTCTGTTGTCCCCTTCTCCTCCTGCCCTCAATCTTTCCCAGCATCAGGGTCTTTTCAGATGAGTCAGCTCTTCGCATCAGGTGACCAAACTATTGGAGTTTCAGCTTCAACATCAGTTATTCCAGTGAACACCCAGGACTGATCTCCATTAGGATGGGCTGGTTAGATCTCCCTGCAGTCCAAGGGACTCTCAAGAGTCTTCTCCAACACCACAGCTCAAAAGCATCAATTCTTTGGCTTTCAGCTTTCTTTATAGTTCAACTCTCACATCCATACATGAGTACTGGAAAAACCATAGCCTTGACTGGATGGAACTTTGTTGACAAAGTAATGTCTTTGTTTTTTAATATGCTGTCTAGGTTGGTCATAACTTTCCTTCCAAGGAATAAGTGTCTTTTAATTTCATGGCTGCAATCACCATCTGCAGTGATTTTGAAGCTCAAAAAAATAAAGTCAGCCACTGATTCCACTGTTTCCCCATCTATTTGCCAAGAAGTGATAGGGCCGGATGCCATGATCTTAGTTTTCTGAATGTTGAGCTTTAAGCCAACTTTTTCACTCTCCTCTTTCACTTTCATCAAGAGGCTCTTTAGTTCTTCTTCACTTTCTTCCATAAGGGTGGTGTCATCTGTATATCTGAGGTTATTGATATTTCTCCTGGCAATCTTGATTCCAGCTTGTGCTTCTTCCAGCTCAGCGTTTCTCATGATGTACTCTGCATATAAGTTAAATAAGCAGAGTGACAATATACAGCCTTGATGTATACTCCTTTTCCTATTTGGAACCAGTCTGTTGTTCCATGTCCAGTTCTAACTGTTGCTACTTGACCTGTATACAGAATTCTCAAGAGGCAGGTCAGGTGGTCTGGTATCCCTATCTCTTTCAGAATTTTCCACAGTTTATTGTGATCCACACAGTCAAAGGCTTTGGCATAGTCAATAAAGCAGAAATAGATGTTTTTCTGGAACTCTCTTGCTTTTTCTATGATCCAGCAGATGTTGGCAATTTGATCTCTGGTTCCTCTGCCTTTTCTAAAACCAGCTTGAACATCTGGAAGTTCACAGTTCACATACTGCTGAAGCCTGGCTTAGAGAATTTTGAGCATTACTTTACTAGCGTGTGAGATGAGTGCAATTGTGTGGTAGTTTGAGCATTCTTTTGCATTGCCTTTCTTTGGAATTGGAATTAAAACTGACCTTTTCCAGTCCTATGGTCACTGCTGAGTTTTCCAAATTTGCTGACATATTGAGTGCAGCACTTTCACAGCATCATCTTTCAGGATTTGAAATAGCTCAACTGGAATTCCATCACCTCCACTAGCTTTGTTCATAGTGATGCTTTCTAAGACCCACTTGACTTCACATTCCAGGATGTCTGGCTTTAGGTGAGTGATCACACCATCGTGATTATCTGGGTCATGAAGATCTTTTTTGTACAGTTCTTCTGTGTATTCTTGCCACCTCTTCTTAATATCTTCTGCTTCCGTTAGGCCCATACCAATTCTGTCCTTTATCGAACCCATCTTTGCACGAAATGTTCCCTTGGTATCTCTAATTTTCTTGAAGAGATCTCTAGTCTCTCCCATTCTATTATTTTCCTCTATGTCTTTGTACTGATCACTAAGAAAGACTTTATTATCTCTCCTTACTTTTCTTTGGAACTCTGCATTCAAAAGTTTGTATCTTTCCTTTTCTTCTTTGATTTTTGCTTCTCTTCTTTTCACAGCTATTTGTAAGACCTCCTCAGACAGTCATTTTGCATTTTTGCTTTTCTTTTTCTTGGGGATGGTCTTGATCCCTGTCTCCTGTACAATGTCATAAACCTCCATCCATAGTTCATCAGACACTCTATCTATCAGATCTAGTCCCTTAAATCTACTTCTCACTTCCACTGTATAATCATAAGGGATTTGGTTTAGGTCATACCTGAATGTTCTAGTGGTTTTCCCCACTCTCTTCAATTTAAGTCTGAATTTGGCAATAAGAAGTTCATGATCTGAGCCACAGTCAGCTCCCAGTCTTGATTTTGCTTACTGTATAGAGCTTCTCTGTCTTTGGCTGCAAAGAATATAATCAATATGGTTTCGGTGTTGGCCATCTGGTGATGTCCATGTGTAGAGTCTTCTCTTGTGTTGTTGGAAGAGGGTGTTTGCTATGACCAGTGCGTTCTCTTGGCAAAACTCTCTTAGCCTTTGCCCTGTTTCATTCTGTATTTCAAGGCCAAATTTGCCTCTTACTTCAGGTGTTACTAAACTTATAGCTTAGTAATCTTTATTTATTCTTAACAACAGTGCATAATTTTTTGTTTTTCTATATGAATATTTGGTAACTCTTTAAATATATCCCCCAATTTCCTTCTAACACGTTGTGCTGATTGCACATGCTGTGTCTTAAGTGTCCATAACCCTACATCTTTGATTCAATAGGATATTGTAATTTCTAAAAACTAACCAACTTAATTGATTAAATTTTTCTCCTCATGGACCTGTGTTTAATTAGGAATGAGGTTTCTCATTTTTATCTATTTAATGAAATCTCTTATTTCTTCATATTTGTAGAACCAGTTTGCTTTCCTTGCTAATATTTCCATTAACATAGTCTTGTTTTCTTGTTGATTTATAGATGCTCTTTATATATAAAGGATAGTATGCCAAATATCAGCAATGAAATGTATAAAACCAAAGAAGTTAGAAATACAAACAAAGGACCAAAATCTCAACCACAGTGTAAGTGTTAAATGTGCCCCATTTAGTTTTTAATTATCATGTAGCTAGAAATAACAGAATATAGTGGATTTTAACCATATGCCTAACAAGTTTTAATTTTTCTTATCCCTTGTTTAGTAATATCAATTATCTGCATGTTAGATCTCTGTTGTTTTATCACAATAGCTATATTTTTCTTCTTTTTGGTTTTCACTTTTTTTTTTCTTCTTCTCTCCAGTTTGAAGCAGCCTTTTAGGCTTTGCTTTCACCTCATTGAATTTTCCACAGTTTGTCCTTCTCTTTGAAGCATCTATTACTATTTATAACGATGTGATGCTACCACTTGTATCTTTGAGTTGTAAGGGAAATTGCTAGCCCTGCTATGGATCCAGAAACTGGTCCAAGCCTACAGGTTCCTGCAAGGACAGGTGTCTCTCTGCATCTCCACCATTAGCTCAGCCCCACTCCACTCTAAACACACGTGTTTTCTTCCAGCCCTTTTCTACCTGAGAGCCTTTGCACCTGGCATTTTAATTGACTTGAACACCAAAGACTGTCAGAAGGAAGAACACCCCCCTCATGTTTCTCTCAGCCAGCTCCACCTCACTTTTAAGATCTCCTCTGAAACATCACTGTGTTAGCGAGAAGTCCTCTGATCAGAGGACTTCAAACCCTACATCAGGTTTTCCATCTTGTTATTTACCAGCTCACCCTGTTTTTCTCCTACATGGTGGCTACACAATTCACAAGCACAGGTATTTTGTGGCACCCAGTCTCCCACTATTCTGACTTTTGATACCAAGACTCAGGGCCCAAATGAGTGTGTGTGTGTGTGCAGTCGTGTCGGACTCTTTGCCACCCCATGGACTGTAGCCCACCAAGCTCTTCTGTCCATGAAATTTTCCAGACAAGAATACTGAAATGGTTACTATTTCCTACTTTAGAGGGTCTTCCTGATCCAGGTATCTAATCTGTGTCTCCTGTTTCTCCTGCATGGACAGGCATATTCTTTACCACTGAGCCACCTGGGAAACCCAGGAGGTCATAGCCAATTTACCACTATTGTTTAGTTGCTAAGCTGTGTCCGACTCTTTGTGACCCCACAGACTACAGACTGCTAGGCTTCTCTGTCCCACGTCTCCTGCAATAGTAAATGGATTCTTTACCAGTGTGCCAACTGGGAAGCCCCTAGAATTCAAATAGACTTGAATAATTTTTTAGATACACGCCTTGCATCTAAACTTTCTCATTTTACTCTTCAAAATGTAGAAAGCAATTATATTCAGGTAAAATAATATCTCTCACTAAAAATAAAATCCTTGTGAATAGAACAGATTTGATATTAGATGATACTTGTGTTAATCATTTAAAATTTTTTTCATTTTCTCCCTCTAGTGTGAAGCTGGGATCTCTTTTGTTTACTCCTGTGTACTCAATGGTTTGCAAAATAAATGCTTGAATGCATGAATGAATGACACACACCTAGCACACACTGCTTCTACTATTCTAAATTTTCTTGAAACTTTTGCACATGTAACCAGCAAGCTTTAGTTGGAATATGTTTACTTGTATTCTCCTTAATTTTTTAGTAAGTATGCATTGATTTTAATGTTGGCCACTTGAAATCTCTAAGTAGATGAACCAAGATAGAAAGACTGCAGCCACTAAATTAAAAGATGCTTGCTCCTTGGAAGTAAAGTTATCACAAACCTAGACAGCATATTAAAAATCAAGGACATCACTTTGCTGATGAAGGTCCATATAGCCAAAGCTATGGTTTATTCAGTAGTCATGTACAGATGTGAGAGTTGGACCATAAAGAAGGCTGAGCACTGAAGAATTGATGATTTTGAATTGTGGTGCTGGAGAGGACTCTTGAGAGGCCCTTGGACAACAAGCAGATCCAACCAGGCAATCCTAAAAGAAATCAGCCCTGAATATTCAGTGGAAGGACTAATGCTGAAGCAAGGAGCCAACTCATTGGAAAAGACCCTGATACTGGGAAAGAATGAGGGCAGAAGGAGAAGGGGGCAACAGAGCATGAGATGGTTGTGTGGCATCACCGATTCAATGCAGATGAGTTTGAGGAAACTCTGGGAGATACTGAAGGATAGGAAGCCTTGCATGCTGCAGTCCATGGGGTCATAAAGAGTCAGACACGACTTAGTGATTAAACAACAGAAAGAAAGTGGTAGGGATATGAAAGTGCATGGTTTTAGAATAAATTTAATGGAATTTATAGGGCAAGTTTTAGGGGGGGCAATTTTTTTGTTTATTTCAGAATTTGATGTATGTGGTGTGTTGTTCAAGGACATTTTTCTCATCCCACTTCATCAGTATTCCAATTAGCAGACATTCCTTCTGGAAATTAACTCATGATATTCTCTTATCCTTATAAAATTGCCTGAATTTATTTTCTTGTTGTTCAGAATGAGCTGAAAAAGAAGCTCAGAAAACACAGATCAGGCATATCTAGTCTGCCATCACATCATTCCTAAATCTCAGATTTAGGTCTGCACTGAACTTGGTTGGTGCATTTGTAATTGCAACTTTAGAAGTCATTTGGCCTTTCTTATTATCCAATTGAACTTAAATGATTTCCTAGATCGAATGGGAAAGATAAGATGACATGTTTCACTGCCAAGGGGCACTGGCCAACCACACAGATCAGAGCTGCCTCTTTGTGGTGTGAAGGTTGAAAATGCAGATGGAGCTTACACACAGCTGCAAAAAAGGGAATGTAGGCCAGCTGTCTTGCCCAGGGGACTAGAAAGAGGTCAATTGTCTTCCCCTGTTAAAGTTTCTAGAAGCAGAGGTCAATTTGAGGTTTCTTTAGAAAATAGTATTGTAGAAAAATTGTTAGGTCTTTATGAATGGTAAATAGAGTCACACTAAAAAAGGCTGGGGGCTTCCCAGGTGGCTTAGTGGTAAAGAATCAGCCTGTCCCAGTGCAGAAGACATGGGTTCAATCCTTGGGTCAGGAAGATCCCCTTGAGAAGGAAATGGCAACCCACTCCAATATTCTTGCCTGAGAAATTTCGTGGACAGAGAAACCCAGTGGACTATAGTCCACAGGGTCACAAAAGAGTCAGACATGACTTAGGGACTAAATAACAACTGCAAGAAAGGTTGGGCCCTGGGGAACAGGCATCCTGGGGATCTTAGGAGTCATGAAGTGGTTTTGGAGCTAGGTCCAGGCCCCAGACCATAGGAGCCATTCAAGCAGAAAGGCCAGCTGCAAAGGCAGAAGGCTTTCACTCGAATGTGTGTGTGTTCTCTAAACACACATTTTAGAGAAATGTTGGGTGGAATTCACAGATGCTTTTCCAAATAGTGCTGGCTGTGGAATGAGGTAGATTTGCAGATCTCCTTATGTGACTTGATGTGGGCTGTTGCAAAGGTTGGAAATTCGGGGGGGCCACCTAGGCTTTCCAAGAAATATTACAGCACAGCTAGAAGCTGAGTAGTCAGAGAGCCGTGGGACAGGGAGGGGAAGGCAAAAGAGACCAGGTTGGTATCTACTTAAAATTTTGAGAATTTTATGGTTCCCAGAAAGAATCTGAAGTAATTAAGTCTGCATTCTGAAGGTTCATGCTTGACTGTGTGAAACTTACCTGAAGAGATCATTTTAAAATATAGATTTCTGGGTCCCATCCAGACTAACTGTATCAGAACTGTCTGGGGAGTGGTCTTGTAACCTGTAATTTTTTTTTAAAAAGCTCTCCAATGATTCTGCTTCATAGTCAGGTATGGGGATCTCTGATACAGGGCATAGAAATGCACACATAAGCCTTTCAAATGGGGGAACTTATTTTTCTGAATCATTTTAATAAGAGAATCTTGGTAGGTTCACATTGAACTGTGTATTCTTTGAAGTCAGACATTGATTTGTACTTCTCTGTTTTTTTGTACACTGATTTCAAATCCATTTTCTTAAACTTTTGCTTTCACAATAGGACTGCCTTCCTTAAAATCTTGTCATGATGTAATTTCAGGCCATGATTTAATGAAATGGACGAGACTTAAACGCTCTGCTATAAAAAACTAGAAACAGGACAAAATATATAAAATAATTGTTTATAGATATTGGATTACAGGCGTCATAGAATTATGCCCTCTAGAAAACAACAACAACCACACAGCAACATCATGAGGTTAGCCTCAAGGTAATCATGGTTTTCTACCTATATACACATGCTCTAGACCATGATAGACAGAATTGACTCCAAGCAGATCCCAAGCAAATAATATTTGGAGTACCTGACGTGTAGTAAAAAATTACAAGACATACCAAAAAACAGGAAAATGTGAATCATAACCAGGAGAAAAACCAGTCAATAAAAGTGGACCAAAAATGACAGACATGATAACATTAGTCATCAAAGAAACATTAGTCATCAACATTAAGCATTAGTCATCAACATTAAAACTGTTGCTATAAACATACTAAATATAAACAAAGATTTCAAGGAAAACATAAATATAGTGATGAGAGAAGTAGAAGGCACAAAAAGGAATTAAATAGTATCAAGAGAGAAAAATATAATACTTGAAAATTTCACTGACTATTTAACTACTTGGTATTTAATTAAGCACTGCAAGATAAAAGATTAATGAACTTTAATGTTGCAAAAGCAATTATTTAAACTGAAAATCAGATTATAAAAAAAAACGGAAAAAAAGAATAGACTTTTGAAACGGTGATGTGAAGAGCTCCAAGGACCCCTAACCTGGTGAAACAATTATAACTGGTGAAAATTGTATTTTGAAAATAAATCAGCTATTTAATGGCACTAGAAATTGTCCCAAGGGCCTAGAGCAAATTTAAAACATTCATTCAAGGACATCTACTAAATATTAATAGGAATACCAAGAGTCTTTGGCATTTGTGCTATGACCCTCCTCACCCCCAGGTCCAACACCCACACTCAAGTCAAGTGTAGCAAAAATTCTATTCTGAGTATTTTGGGCCAATAATCCACTACCCTCAACTTCAAATTTAAGACTCACCTTACAGTTTATAGATACATAGGCAGATCCTTAAACAAATACCACCATCAGCATTTCTAGGTATGGCCAGGAAAAATCCCTGCATACCTCTTTATGGTTCCATGCTAATTTTGTAAATGGAGAAAAAATATATTGCAATAACATTTTATTCTGACTTATACTTTCTTCTGATATGCAGGCATGCAAAGATTTTTTTCTTAACCTGGAAGATGTTATTTTGTAAGAAATGGTGTAGAGAATGGGTCCAGTAATTGAATAAAAGGTCTGTGATCAGTACAAAACTTGCTTTTCAAAAAACATTCTGAATAACTGCAATAAACACTTTTTTATTTGGAAAATCACCTTTTAAATGAGTTTAAAATATGCTCTAATCCTTGAAGCACCTTGTGATTTCTGAAGAATCAAAACATCATGTTTTGATAGTTGGCATACACGAGTCATCTTTGGTCCAGCTGCTGGTGGAATGCAAGGAGACAGGAAAAGGAAGGCGTGCACCTCGCTAGTGTCTGGATGTGCTACTGTGGAAAAGCTCACCAGGTGTTTGGAGGCTGTTGCAAGTTCCAAATATTTGGGGCAAGACTGGCTGCCAGATTAGAAATGGGACAGAGCTCCTTCAAGGGAGCAGACGTGGCCAGGGTTTATTCAAGTCTCTAGTTTGCCAATGTGTCCTGGCCCAAATCCCCATCCATTAGCTGTGTAAACAAGAATCTTAATAGTCCATTGCTGAAGTGCTGAGTCTCTTTAACATGATGACTATTGATGATATAAATGCTTTAACATGAATCTTGTAAGGTGTAAGTTTCTGATCTCAAAAGTTAGAATTTTCCAGAAAACACGGCATGTGGAAATCTGTGTAAAGCAACATGATCCATTAAGAAGATAATGGATTTTGGAGCTATCTTAATATTAGTGCTTTTATCTGTATCTGCCAAGTCAACATCTGCCTACATTTCGGTTTTCTCATCTCTAAAATGGAAATAACATTTGCTGAATTGATTCATAAACTGCTTTGCAATGTCATGCATGTGTTAGATAAAGGAAAAAAAAGATAATTTTCAGAATTATATTGTTCCCAAACAGTGTACATTTGTGGTTAGGTGATAATGAGGATTCAAAACCAAAATCTCAAAAAGGACTCCCTTTGGTTGTGCTAATTTTTCAGTGCATTAAACTCATGCAAGGAAGCTGTCTTTGTTCCACTTCATCTTTGCTCAGCCTATGTGCTTCTGGCTTCAAATCCTTTCCAGTCACTTCCTTGGTGGTCAAGTGGTTAAGACTCTGTACTTCCACTGCAGAGGGCATGGGTTCTGTCCTTGGTTGGAAAACTAAGATCCCACATGCTGCAGCACTGCCAAAGGAAAAAAAAAATCATCCCATCCTACAGAGGTTGTTGTTACAGTATTTTTGCCTTGACTGGGGACTCTTTGAGACAGTCAGTCAAGTTTGCCTCACTGAGTAGTTACAAGATCAGACAAACTCAGCTCCTTTACATTCACCCAAATTTCTGCCTGTCCCCTCCCCACTCTTTCTTCTGTAACACATTTGTGATTTGGTTTTGTCATCACAAGCAATTCAAACAGGCACTTGTCACACTCGAAAATTTAGCCTACAGACCAATGGGATCAAAAAAGAGATGTTGTCACCTGCCTCATGTTACTCGTCCAGCTGACAGAGGATCCTCAAACTACTTTCCTAATTGAGGCAACTGTCCTAGTTAATAGCCCAGACTTGACATGATCTTGATGATCATGTCAAACATTTTTATATCACATTCAGTGACAATATTGGATTCATTTTTTTTTAATTTGCAGAATGCAGAAGAAATACTATACAAGATCAAGATATTCTGAAAGATCTTGATATGCTATTGGTATCCAGATGGCATTTCTTTTCCAAAACACCATAATTTTGTACTTTAACAAATCACATTTTTATAAAATGATGAAAGGTCAGATCCAGGAATATTTTTCCATCAGAAATGTCTGTTTAGAAGTTCACGTTCTGAACTTAAGGCTACAAAATATTTTCTTTTAAATGTCCTTGGAATAATGTATATTTTAGTTTTGAAGACACCTCCTCTGGCCCAAGGATCAAAGAAAAAAGAAATTAATGTATTTAATTATACTTAGGACAGAAGTTAAAAATACAATGTGTCAAAATTGTGTGGGATGTACTGGAAAACTGATGAGAGGGAAAATTATAGCCATATGCCTGATTAGAAACACAGAAGTGTTTAAAATCAATGATTAAACTTTCACCATGAAGAATTAAAAAAGGAAGAGCAAATTAAACTCATTGTAAGGGGAAGAGTGAAAATAATACAAATAAGAGAAAGATTTAATGAAATAGAAGACAGATAACAATAGAAAAAAAAACAATAAAATAAAAGTTGATTCTATTAAAAAAAAACTAGTAAAGCTGATCAATGCCTAACCAGCTTAATTAAGAAATAGAAAACAGAAATCATAGTATTGATAATAAAATAGGAAACATTATTACATAACCTATAAGCATGAAAAGGACACAGAAATCATTAAAAACCTTGAACCGATAAGCTCAACAACTTTGTTGAACTGCCCACATTCCATGGAAAGGAACATAAATTATCAAATCTTATAGAAGAGGAAATAGGAAATCTGAATAGTCCAATATTTATTAAAGAAATTAAATCAATAATTAAAAACCTTCCCCAAAGAAGCTCAGATGGCTTTCATCTATGAATTCTATTTAACATTTAGGTTA
Organism: Muntiacus reevesi; assembly: GCF_963930625.1. Lineage (NCBI taxonomy): Eukaryota > Metazoa > Chordata > Mammalia > Artiodactyla > Cervidae > Muntiacus > Muntiacus reevesi. The sequence continues at coordinate 120,527,725 of NC_089251.1, forward strand.
GAAATAATAAAAGTCTTAAATTAATCATACACACACACACACACACACACACACACACACACATATATATATGTGTATACACATATATACACTTGACGTCAGCTAAATTAAAGCTTTACTCACCAAAGGAACCAAATGAAATAAATAGCAAAGCCACAAGGTATAGAAAATTCTTGGTCATACATCCATCCAGCAAATGACTAGTGTCCTGGATTCACAAAGGACACTCATCTGTGCTTGGAGTCCTCCCTGTGGCAAGCTTTTCAGCAGTTTCTTAAACAGTTATGTCCTTATTGTGTGACTTGGAAATTCCATCTCTATATGTTTACTTGAGCAAAGTAAAAATACAGAGCCACACACACACACAATGCACGAGAGGGTTCATAGCAGCCTTTTAAGAATAATAAATGATCAAATCGGCTATAACCCAATACAAAATAAAAGTTCAAATAAGCAAATAAGTAACCACTAAGAGATCAGAGGATGGTCTATTCATAGAATAGAGTACTACTCAGCAACAAAAAGCCTTCCCTTGTAGCTCAGTCGGTAAAAATCTGCCTGCACTGCAGGAGACCTGGGTTCAATCCCTGGGTTGGGAAGATCCCTTGGAGAAGGAAATAGCAACCCACTCCAGTATCCGTGCCTGGAAAATCTCATGGACAAAGGAGCCTGGTAGGCTGCAGTCCATGGGATTGCAGAGAGTCAGGCATGACTGTACGACTAACACTTACATACAGCAACAAAAAGGAATGCATTACTGATGTGTGGAACAACCAGGATGAATCACAAACCATGAAACTGACCCAGAGAAGTCGGACACATGTGAGTAGATGGGTCCATTTATCTGAACCACCTCCACCCCCAAAATAGACAAAACTAGTCTGTTTTGTCTAGCACTAGTCTCTGGTGCTAGAAAACAGTACAGTAACAATCTATGGCAAGGCAGGTGTTCAATGGGGAGGGAGGAAATGGGAACTTTCTGGTTTGATGGGAAAGTCCATTATCCTTGTTTTGGTTCGTTGTTATATTTGTTCATTGTTGTTCAGTCATTAACTCATGCCCAACTCTTTGCGTCCCCGTGGACTGCAGCTTGCCAGGCTCCTCTGTCCTACACTGTCGCCTGGAGTTGATTTCCTTTAGGATTGACTGGTTTTATCTCCTTGATGTCCAAGGGACTCCCAAGATTCTTCTCCAGAACAACATAGTGCAGAAGAATTGATGCCTTCAAACTGTGGTTATTATATACAATTGTCAAGACTCATCTTACTGAACAGTCAAGAGCACTTCATCTCCTTTTATGTAAATTAAACTTCAACAAAGAAAAACAGTCACCTTTTGTGTCGTATAGAATCTGTCCCTGCTTCAACTTCCTCCCCCCAATTCTCTAATAAAATTACATAATTAATAAATAACAGCAACAAAAAAATTCTATTGGTTGACTATGATATAATCAACTTTCAACTTTCAGAGTACAGAGCTCTCATACTTCTATATTTGTACACGTTCTGAAGGTTTAGTAATTTTGCTCCCTCCACACAGATACACCACGTTTATCATTTCAAATTCAGAGCTATTTTCAAAGTCTACCTTTGAGCTGCCTCTGAGATAAAGCTCAGTGGGATTTTATGTCCCTGACTGAAATGCCACATCAAAAAGCTGGACCAGAACATAGCCAGAAGCACCGCAGAGCAGGCTCTGTCCACTAACACAAATGCTACTTAGAACCTATGCTTGAAGTGGCCAGTTTAAGTTCAGAAAAGTTGGCACAGGTAGGCACTTTGTTTGAGGACTGCAGGGAGAAGAGGTAAGTTTTTGCATGTAAACATGAGGAAATTTGTGTGTTTCTTCTCATTTTTCCTTTTAGTTTTTCCCCCACTTGAAATATTATCATCAAACCTCAAGGCCATCATCACATAGTTTCTCAGAGGCTCGTCTTCCCTCACTGCAAACAGAACTGGCACTGCAGGTTTCATTTCTGTTGCTTCTTTGGTCTACTCACCAAATTACATCAACTATTTAATTGACCTTGGAGGCCAAGGGTCAGTGAATCACACAAACCCTGTTTTCTGCCATGAGACAAGATACATTCTTGTCACCCCTCATAGAGAAACATTTGTTATGTGTGAGGAACTTTGATCTTATCTATACTATTTAATTTCTTTTTTAAAATGCTGGCATGAAACATGAAATTTTGTTCAGAGTCCATTAATGCATTTTAACCTACAATATGAAAAATATGCTTTAAGGTTTTACTCTTCAATGTGGTGTCCAGCATTCAGATACGGCTACTTTAATTGAAATTAAAATTAAATGAAATTTAAAATGCAGTCCTACAGTTGCACTGTGTACATTTAAGAACTCTGTGGTCACAGGTGGCTAGTAGTTTCCATATTTGATAGCATAGATATAATGTATTTCCCTTATAGAAATTCCTACTGAAAAGTGCTCCTCTAAAGTAATTACAATGGTACTCACTTTGAAGGGTAAGAGAGCGTGTTTATTATCATGATATTTGAGGCAGAAAACAAGTCTCTGGTTAGAGAGTCGTTCTTTACTTTGTTGCACTTAATTAAACACTGCGAAACACTAAACATTCTTGTTGATTTTATGATCATCTCTGTATCTTTATTTAGTCTCCCTATTATATTTTATGTGGAGGTACCTGGTGGCTCAGAGAGTAAAGCATCTGCCTGCACTTCGGGGAATCCTGGGTTCGATCTGGGTCAGGAAGATCCCCTGGAGAAGGAAAAGGCAACCCACTCTGGTACTCTTGCCTGGATCGCATGGAGGAAGAAGCCTGATAAGCTACAGTCCACGGGGTAGCAAAGAGCTGGACAGGACTGAGCGACTTCACTTTCACTTTCTTTTTTTTTTATCATTTATTTTTAATTTTAATTTTTTTCCATTTATTTTTATTAGTTGGAGGCTAATTACTTTACAGTATTGTAGTGGTTTTTGCCATACATTGACAGAAAAAGGATTAATCTCAAAAATATACAATCAACTCCTGAAGCTCAATTCCAGAAAAATAAATGACCCAATCAAAAAATGGGCCAAAGAACTAAACAGACATTTCTCCAAAGAAGACATGTAGATGACTAAAAAACACATGAAAAGATGCTCAGCATCACTCATTATTAGAGAAATGCAAACCAAAACCACAATGAGGTACCATCACACACCAGTCAGGATGGCTGCTATCCAAAAGTCTACAAGCAATACATGCTGGAGAGGGTGTGGAGAAAAGGGAACCCTCTTACACTGTTGGTGGGAATGCAAACTAGTACAGTTTGCATGGAGAACAGTGTGGAGATTTCTTTAAAGCTGGAAATAGAACTGCCATATGACCCAGCAATCCCACTTTTGGGCATACACACCGAGGAAACCAGATCTGAAAGAGACACGTGCACCCCAATGTTCATCACAGCACTGTTTATAATAACCAGGACATGGAAGCAACCTAGATGCCCATCAGCAGATGAATGGATAAGGAAACTGTAGTACATATACACCATGGAATATTACTCAGTCATTAAAAAGAATTCATTTGAATCAGTTCTAATGAGATGGAAGAAACTGGAGCCCATTATACAGAGTGAAGTAAGCCAGAAAGATAAAGACCATTACAGTATGCTAACACATATATATGGAATTTAGAAAGATGGCAATGATAGATAACCCTATATGCAAAACAGAAAAAGAGACACAGAAGTACAGAACAGACTTTTGGACTCTGTGGGAGAAGGCGAGGGTGGGATGTTTTGAGAGAATAGCATCGAAACATGTATATTATCTATGGTGAAACAGATCACCAGCCCAGGTTGGATGCATGAGACAAGTGCTCGGGGCTGGTGCACTGGGAAGACCCAGAGGGATGGCAGGGGGTGGGGGGAGAAGTGGGAGGGGGGATCGAGATGGGGAATATATGTAAATCCATGGCTGGTTCACTTTCACTTTCCTTTCACATATGCGAATGTAACTAAAGGAGCATTCTGAAAAGCAGAAGTCAGAGTCCACGATCAATTAAAACCTCCTCTGTGATTCCAGGGTGCAGAATTCATGGGTTCAGTAAGCACTGCTAAGATTAAAGCAATAGTGTCTTAAATGCTCAAATGCAGTAATTCTTGAAGGATGAATGGAGCTCCAAAACTTACATTTATTTAAAAAAAAAAAAAAGGGAATGGGACCCAGGGAGTAGTTGTTAAAAATGTAGTGGGGTCAGGCACCTATTTTTTCAATACAAAGTACTTTTAATTAAAAAGTGACTAAGTACTGGTAGCACAAAAAATATGTTGAACATATTTTCAACAGTTCTTAACATTCCTTTATAAAGGAAACAGCCAATCTAAGCTTGGTCTAAGCTTTGAAAAGGATGATCATCTATCTTGAATGCGGCATGAAAAGATTCTTTGAGCTCACCCAAAGATATTCAATTCCATCCAACAAACATTTTTATTAATTTAATTTTTTTTTATTGGAGTACCATTGCTATAGAATGCTGTATTAGTTTCTGCTGCACAATAGTGTGAATCAGCTATGTGTATACTTATATCCCTTGTGTCTTGGACCTCCCTCCCACCCCACTCCCATCCCAGCCATCTAGGTCATCAGAGAGCACCCAGCTAAGCTCCCTGTGCTCACAGCAGCTTCCCACCAGCTATTTATTTTACTCATGGTAGTGTATTTATGTCAAACCTAATTTCTCTATTCATCCCATACTCTTCTTCCCTTCAAGCCCACACATCATTCTCTATATTTTTATTCCTGCCCTGCAAATAGATTTATCTGTACCATTTTTTTAGGTTCCACATACATGCGTTAATATACATTACTTGTTTTTCTCTTTCTGATTTCACTCTGTACAATAATCTTTATTTTTATAATCTCTGGATGATTCTGATTTGCCCTATAGTTTTACCATCACTGATAGAATTTATTTGCATGTCAGAGTATACTAATATGTAATATTAAAGCTAAAAATTTTGTGTAGCTTCTCATATTAGAGGAGACTGTTTCTCCTCCATCCTTCATGTTTCTTTACAGGGGAGGAACTTTTATTCTCACTGAGGACAATGAATGGGAGGAACACTTCTGTTCTGTTTAATTTTACCCCTATTTTCATTTATTTCTGTGCAGGGAGAATAGTTTTTCTGATTGGTGATATTCAGAGAAAAAAAAGATCAGTTTTTTTTTGTCTCAAGACTTTCTGTCACTTTGTGGGAGGCTGTTCTCAAAGGACACAGTTCTCTGTTGGTCAGTCCAGTCATCTTACCGGAGCACGTCAGGGAACACCACCATGATCAATGCTCAAGCCACATTCTCCAATTCAACCTTATTCACAGAAGGGGTGATATTCATTCCTCATCCAATTGGTTCCAAACTCAGGAGCTTGACTCTCTACATCCCTAACTAACATGATGGCTAGGAATCAAACCTAAGTCAATGGCTTGGATTTAGTTCTGGAGGCTGTGGGATTATAGTTCTTACTTCTGTCTGCCCTCTGATGGATAAGAGGCTTCTGCAAGCTTCCTAATGGGAGGAACTGGCTGTGGGGAAAACTGGGTCTTGCTCTGGTGGGCAGGGCCTTGCTCAGTAAATCTTTAATCCAATTGTCTGCTGATGGGTGGGACTGTATTTCTTCCCTGTTAGTTGTTTGGCCTGGAGTCCTAGAGCCTATAGGCTCTATGGTAGGGTTACTGGCAAACTTCAAAAAGGACTTATGTCAACACATTTCTCCCAGGACTGTTGGTGCCAGTTCCCCTCTCCCTGCAGCAGGCCACAGCAACCCATGCCTCCAAAGGAGACCCTCAAACTCCGGGAGACAGTGAGGGACAGGGAAGCCCAGCGTGCTGCAGTTCGTGGGGTCGCAGAGGGTTGGACACGAGTTAGGAACTGAATGTCAGCTGCTTGGAAGGAAGTAGGCTCAGTTCTAGAATTTGTTTCTTTGACATCTACCTGCCCTGGTGCACACATCTCTACCACTTGGACATATTTTTGTTGTTCAGTTACTAAGTCATGTCCAACTCTTTGTTACCCATGGATTGCAGCACATCAGACTTCCCTGTCCTTCACCATCTCCCAGAATTGGCTCAAATTCGTGGCCACTGAATCAGTGATGCCATCCAACCGTCCCATCCTCTATCATCCTTTTCTCCTCTTGCCTTCAATCTTACTGCTTCTTATACAAATAAAAAGTGTCTCCCTTCTTTCTCCTTGAACTAAAGAAATGTCCCTGAGGAATGGGAATGTCCTCCTCACAGTAAAGGCAGAAGCCCTTCTTTGATGTGTGGAAATGATGGGGGAGTAGTTTTTAGCTTAGTACCAGGAGAGATTCTTTTCTGAAAGTTAATCTAGATTTCATGGAGCAGCATTCAGCACTGGTGAACATCTTCACAATTTCATATTCTGCTTTACTTTAGTTTTTGCTACAGACAGCTCATGTCATTGGTCACAACAAGAGTTTATATTCAAGGAGTGGCCTGATTTTATAGCTTCTTACAAAACCTTATGATTATGTCCTAGATATTCACTGCAATGGATCAAATGGAGAAGGAAATGGCAACCCACTCCAGTATTCTTGCCTTGAGAATCCCCACGGACAGCAGAATCTGGCAGGCTACAGTCCATTGGGTCGCAAAGAGTCGGGACACGACAAAGCAACTTCACTTTCACTTTCTTTCACTCACTGAAATGGATCAAACAGAAATCTAATATCAAATATTATTAACATTACCACTAAGGCAAGATTCTGGTGTCAAACTGATTGACCTCTAGTATACAGCTGAAAACTGTAGTAGTTTTTTTTTTTTTTTTTTTTTTTAAGTATGTCACAGCCTCTTTTCTTCAATTCCTCTTCCTAGAGTAATATTCCTTGTATCTGAGACCTCAAACAGCCTTTCACTTAAAAACCTGAGTTCAGGACAGCATTTTAATAAAAGGTTAACATTGAATAATTGTTAAAACCATGAGTGCTAAAGTTATTCCTGAGAGTGAAAATTATTTTCAAATGTTAATTAATTCAACTTTACAGGAATCCTGACAGAAAAGCAGCCAGTACAGAAAGAAGCAGCTCATCCGACCCCTTAACCCTCCTTCCAAAGGTTTTCCTATGGGAAATACTCAGAGGGTCCATCTTATAATGGCTCATCACTCGTCAGTTCTCCTGAAAGGGCTGTTTTGACATCAAATTCACGTTGTGCACATCTTCAGCAGCACCCCAAAATGAGAGACTCCACATGCTTTGCATGGCACTGCTGATAAGACTATGCCCAGAAAGTAAACAGAATGCTCGGTATTTCAGTGCCCTCTGCAAAGGTTTATCAGATGGGAACCAAAGTCCTTGTATCAACCCTTGTGTTCTTGCCCCTTTCATTGGGAAAAGTCATCGTCTAGAGCAGCAGAAAGTTCTACAAAGCTTATCTAATTTCTGGTCCAGAGTCCCTTAAAAAAAAATAATAACATCAATCAATCTATTTTGAATAAGGTCAGTATGGAAGCTGACAAGGAGACATTGAGTGCAGAGATTAGACTTGTAAATTAAATCGGAAGCCTCTGCTGGGGCATCCTATAACATGTACACTTGTATGTTGAAAATATGTACACAGTAAGCATAGCTGTCACATTGTTGCATGTCATATCTAAAAGATATATATATGTGTGTTACAAGTACAGTCTGCATGTCTGTTGTGTTCCGAGGTGTAATCTATGCAGCAATTTGGAGTCCAATTTTTAAAAAATGCTGGAAGTAAGCTTAAAATTTCAATCTTCCCTCTTCCCCATTTGTCAAGGCAAATGCCCCTGGAGGAGGAAATGGCAACCCACTCCAGTATTCTTGGTGGGAAAAACCCCATGGACAGAGAAACCTGGCAGGCTACAGTCCATGATGTTGCAAAGAGTCCGACAAGACTGAGTGACCTGAGCACAGAAGCAAATGCATTCAACAACATCCTATCATCTCCTCCCCACATAAAAATTACAAGTACTATGAAGTTTGTAGCAATTTTATAAGGATTATATTGAGGCAAAATTGTAAAACAAACAGTAAAGCTGGATTAACATATAACATGTAGTAGCCATGCAATTATTGTGTATTGCTTTCTTTTAACATGAAAAAATAGTCAAGGACAAAACAAAATCTTTTTTAGATTACTTGTATAAAAAGAAATGTTTTCCATGATAATACCTTGTACTCGGGCTTCATAAGAATTATCTCTTAAAATTCTGGTTTGAACTCTGTAAATCCAAAGTTTTCTGTAGTTTCATGATTCATAATAATAATTTTTGATGTTACTATATAACTCCTTACTGTACTAATGACCTCATAATTCAACAATATTATATCAATTACTTTTATACAATCTCCAATTGAAAAATTATGAACTTAAATTTTAGAATGGTTCAAATTTGGCAAATGTAGGTGGGAACAGTTTTTAGTCATCTCTAATATATATCTGTAACACTCTGTTCTAAAACCTATTTGAATTTCAATACTAAAAGTAATTTCTTTTCATTTCCACTAAAATTACAGATTTTAAAAATTTACACAGCAGTTGAAAATTGCCTCTTATTTTAAAACATCAATAAAATTCATGAATATCAAATAAAGTCATAGCCCAAAGGGTATCTAGTGAATATAGGTTATAGCATTCTGTTTCAGGAATTGAAAATTAGACTCCAATCATTGAAATTGATCAACAGTTAGGCTGTGACTTGGCAATGACTCCAATTAGGGCAGTTCTAAGGGAAGCCATGGAAAATACAATAATTTAATAATATCTTAATGATCTGTGCTTTTCTCCAATTCAGAGGACCTATTTCAAGTTCCTCATGTGTTTATACTTTACCTTACAGATGCCAAATCTCCTCTTGGTGCATGTTCAGTTGTTTTGGTCGTGTCTAACTGTTTGCAACCCTATGGACTGTAGCCTGTCAGGCTCCTCAGTTCATGGGATTCTCCAGACAAGAATATTGGAGTAGGTTGCCGTGTCCTCCTTCCGAAGATCTTCCCAAGCAAGCAATTGACCCAGGTCTCCTGCATTGCAGGTGGATTCCTCACCTCTGAGCCACCGGTGAAGACCCCTCTTGGCAAATTCCCATTTACTAATTAACATGCACATTTAGGTTTAGAAGCAGATCTGGGAAGTTCAAGGCAGGTAGCAGTGACAGATTTCATTTTCCTGGGCTTCAAAATCACTGCCAATGGTGATTGCAGCCATGAAATTAAAAGACATTTGCCCCTTGGAAGGAAAGCTATGACAAGACTAGACAGCATACTAAAAAGCAAAAGCATCACTTTGCCAACAAAGGTCCATATAGTAAAAACTATGGTTTTTCCAGTAGTCATGTATGGTTGTGAGAGTTGGACCATAAAGAACGCTGAGACCAAAGAAATGATGCTCTTGAATTGTGGTGTTGGAGAAGACTCTTGAGAGTCCCTTGGACAGCAAGATTAAACTAGTCAGTCCTAAAGGAAATGAACAATGAATATTCATTGGAAAGACTGAGGCTGAAGCTGAAGCTCTAATCCTTTAGCGATCAGATGCAAAGAGGCGACTCATTGGGAAAAAAAAAAAACCCAGATGCTGGAAAAGATTGAATGCAAAAGGAGAAGGGGACAACAGAAGATGAAATGGTTAGATAGCATTATGGATTTAATTGACACGTGAATCTGAGCAAACTCTGGGAGATGGTGAAGACAGAGGAGCTTGATCTGCTGCGTTTCATAGGGTCGCAAAGAGTTGGACACAACTTAGCAACTGAACAATAACAGCAAGACACAGCTTCCAAATTTCTTTCTTAGTCACATGAGACATGCTTTGTCTCTGGATGGTTAACTGCCAAGACACACACAAAATTCCTTGGTCTCAGGAAAGTTATACTTTCATCCAAAAAGTTTATTGTTGTTTATAATCCTCTGGTCATGTTGCCAAAAGCAGTCTATAGGATCAGGTTTAATAACAGAAATTGTGACAATAAAACCAAAACCAGATGCAACTATTAATTTGCACATTTTCTCTAAAGAAGTCCAGTTGGTACATGATGCCTCCTTTGCCTGTTTCAAAATCTTAGCATGGAAATGCATTAATCACTTTATATTTTATTCTAATATGGCCAAGGATTAGTACTGTGGTTCCAGGTGTTCCCCAGAGATAAGCACAGGTAGAAATAGACTAGCTGAGATTAACTGTGTAATTACACGCTAGCTTTATAACCTATGGCAAGTTGCCCAGGCTCAATGTGACTCAATTTCTTCATATCCTAAATAATAAAACTAATAACTAAAGTAATACAATTGTGTCATGCTTAAATGCAATAAAGTGTGTAAATTGCTATGATCAGTGTCAGGCAAGTAGTAAACAAATGTTAAAAATAAAGTGGCACTGCAATACATATTGTGTATTTGCCACAAGCAGAGTACTATTTTCGACTGGTGATGTCATGCTGACACCTTAATTTGGCTTAGTGACTCACCCATCTCCTACTGGAAATCAATCTGTAAGTGAATTCAGGGAGAAAATGTGCAAGAAATCCAGAATCATGGACTTAACCTACATTTTATCTTCAGGCCATTTCTTTCACTTCCCTTGTTTCTCTAAATTTTGATTTTATTCTTTTTGCTGAATGTATGTGTCTATGTATACAGAACTCTTTTGCCATAGAGCTATAACTCTGTGGAGAGAAAAGATATGTGTGGGTGTATGTGTAACTCAGTTTTAAACAAGAGATTCAAATAAAAATGGTATATATTTTTAAAATTAGGAAATAAGACATTATCCTCAAAGGATAATCAAAGTCCTGTCCTCAAAAGTTAATCAAATTTAATTTTTCTAAAAGGTATATGGACAATGATAATTTCTAGTACTCACTATATTTTTTTGGTCATTAATCATAATTCATGTTGAATTCCTCACATGGCTAAACAGCATTTGACATAAAATAGCACACATATAGTCTGTGTGTTCTGCTACTTCTCCTATCTCTTGAATGGGGTCTTAGTCCTTCCTTACCCATGTGTCTTTATATTTAGAGAAGAGTCTTGTGAATTGAGTGCCTTGTTTGACCTTGTGGAATAATGGCCTCTGGATGAAATGGGGGCAAATTAAACCGAAGTTCTTTCCATGCCAATCTCGATGTGTAAATTGGAAAGAAAAGCCAAATATAACACACCAAATACACATAGGCAATATGATAAAGTAAAAGCTGTGCTGGCTTTACACATTTGGATAAACTATTTTCAAAAAGTTATTGCTATGACTCCCTTTTCTCAAGTGCAACTTCACATGAAATTCTAACTTGTAAACCATGTACAGATGAAATGCTCTTATTAGTGCAAGGATTTGAGGCCTTGAGTGTAGGCCCACTTGGGGCTTTAGTTCAAAAAATCTTAAAACTAGAGCTACTTTATGGGTTCAAACTCCCATAGAAAATTAATAAATAACAACAGTAACAGCAATGATAATAATGTAATGTTATCTTATGTTCGCTTGCTCCTTGGAAGAAAAGTTATGATAAGCCTAGACAGCATATCAGGAAGCAGAGGCATCACTTTGCCGACAAATGTTCATATAGTCACAGCTATGGTTTTTCCAGTAGTCATGTATGGATGTCAGACCTGGACCATAAAGAAAGCTAAGTGCCTAAGAATTGATGCTTTTGAACTGTGGTGTTGGAGAAGACTCTTGAGAAGCCCTTGGACCTCAAGGAGATTAAACCAGCCAATTCTAAAGGAAATCAATCCTGACTATTCATTGAAAGGACTGATGCTGAAGATGAAGCTCCAGTACTTTGGCCACCTGATGTGAAGAGAGGACTCAATGGAAAAGACTCTGATGTTGGGAAAGATTGAGGGCAGGAGGAGAAGGGGACAACAGAGGATGAGATAGTTGGATAGTATCACCAACTCAATGGACATGAGTTTGAACAAACTCCAGGAGATGGTGAAGGACAGGGAAGCCTGGCATGTTGCAGTCTGTGGGGTTGCAAAGAGTAGGACACAACTTAGTGACTGAACAACAATAACATTTTATGTCCTGTTCTAAGTCATAGAGTTAGAAGACACCTTAGCAGCCATGGTCGGGATGTCAGAAGCTCACATACATTTAGCACTATGTGTAAAACACAAACATGCCCCACTTTGAAGAAGCAGAATATGGTCTTCATGGTTGAGCACATACCATCACAACTCATTTTTTTAAAATTTATTTTAATTGGAGGCTAATTACTTTCAATATTGTGGTGGTTTTTGCCATACATTCACATGAATCAGCCATGGGTGTACATGTGTTCCCCATCCTGACCCTCCCCCCACATCCCATCCCTCAGGGTCTTCCCAGTGCACCACACCTGAGCACACTGTCTCATGCATCAAACCTGGACTGGCAATCTATTTCACATATGATAATACATGTTTCAATGCTATTTTCTCAAATCAACCCACCCTTGCCTTCTCCCACAGAGTCCAAAAGTCTGTTCTTTACATCTGTGTCTCTTTTGCTGTCTCACATATAGGGTCATTGTTACCATCTTTCTAAATTCCATATATATGCATTAATATACTGTATTGGTGTTTTTCTCTCTGACTTACTTCACTTTGTATGGCAGGTTCCAGTTTCATCCACCTCATTAGAACTGATTCAAATGCATTCTTTTTAATAGCTGAGTAATATTCCATTGTGTATATGTACCACAGCTTATCCATTCATCTGCCAATGGACATCTAGGTTGCTTCCATGTCCTGGCTATTGTAAACAGTACTGTGATGAACATTAAGGTTCACACATCTCTTTCAATTCTGGTTTCCTTGGTGTGTATGCCCAGTGGTGGAAATGCTGGGTCATATGGCAGTTGTATTTACAGTTTTTTAAGGAATCTCCACACTGTTCTCCAAAGTGGCTGCACTAGTTTGCATTCCCACTGACAGCGTAAGAGGGTTTCCTTTTCTCTGCACCCTCTCCAGCATTTATTGTTTGTAGACTTTTTGATAGCAGCCATTCTGACCTGCATGAGATGGTACTTCATTGTGGTTTTGATTTGGATTTCTCTGATAATGAGTGATGTTGAGCATCTTTTCATGTTTTTGTTAGCCATTTATATGTCTTCTTTGGAGAAATGTCTGTTTAGATCTTTCGCCCATTTTTTGGTTGGTTTGCTTATTTTTCTGGAAATGAGCTGCAGGAGTTACTTGTATATTTTTGAGATAAATTATTTGTCAGTTGCTTTGTTTGCTATTATTCTCTCCCATTCTGAAGGCTGTCTTTTCACCTTGCTTATAGTTTCCTTCATTGTGAAAACGCTTTTAAATTTAATTAGGTCCCATTTATTTTTGCTTTTATTTCCATTACTCCTGGAGGTGGGTCATAGAGGATCCTACTATGATTTACGTCAGAGAGTTTTACCTATCTTTTCCTCTAGGAGTTTTATAGATTCTGGTATTACATTTAGATCTTTAATCCATTTTGAGTTTATTTTTGTGTATGATGTTAGAAAGTGTTCTAGTTTTATTCTTTTACAAGTGGTTGACCAGTTTCCCCAGCATCACTTGTTAAAGAGATTGTCTTCTCTCCAATGTGTACTCTTTCCTCCTTTGTCAAAGATAAGGTGTCCATAGGTGTGTGCATTTATCTCTGGGCTTTCTATTTTGTTCCATTGATCTGTTTCTGTCTTTGTGCCTGTACCATACTGTCTTGATGACTGTTGCTCTGTAGTATAGCCGGAAGTCAGGCAGATTGATCCTCCAGTTCCATTCTTCTTTCTCAAGATTGCTTTGGCTATTCCAAGTTGTTTTGTTTTGTTTTTTTAATTTCCATACAAATTGTGAAATTATTTGTTCTTGTTCTCTGAACAATACCACTGGTAGCTTGATAGGGATTGCATTGAATCTATAGATTGCTTTGGGTGATACATTCATTTTCACTATATTCATTCTTTTGATTATGAACATGGTATATTTCTCCATCTATTTGTGTCATCTTTGATTTCTTTCATAAGTGTTTTATAGTTTTCTATATTTATAGATCTTTTGTTTATTTAGGTAGATTTATTCATAAGTATTTTATTCTTTTCGGTGCAATGGTGAATGGAATTGTTTCCTTAATTACTCTTTCTATTTTCTCATTGTTAGTTTATAGGAATGCAAGGGATTTCTGTGTGTTAATTTTATATCCTGCAACTTTACTATATTCATTGATTAGCTCTAGTAATTTTCTGGTGGAGTCTTTAGGGTTTTCTATGTAGAGGATCATGTCATCTGCAAACAGTGAAAGTTTTACTTCTTCTTTTCCAATCTGGATTCCATTTATTTCTTTTTCTTCTCTGATTGCTGTTACTAAAACTTCCAAAACTATGCTGAATAGTAGTGGTGAGAGTGGGCACCCTTGTCTTGTTCTTGACTTTAGGGGAAATGCTTTCAATTTTTCACCATTGAGGATAATGTTTGCTGTGGGTTTATCATATATGGCTTTTATTATGTTGAGGTATGTTCCTTCTATTCCTGCTTTCTGGAGGATTTTTAACATAAATGGATGTTGAATTTTGTCAAAGGCTTTCTCTGCATATGTTGAGATAATTATATGGTTTTTATCTTTCAATTTGTTAATGTGGTGTATCACATTGATTGGCTTGCAAATACTGAAGACTCCTTGCATCCCTGGGATAAAGCCCACTTGGTCATGATGTATGATCTTTTTTAATATGTTTTTGGATTCTGTTTGCTAGAATTCTGTTCAGGATTTTTGCATCTATGTTCATCAGTGATATTGGCCTGTAGTTTTCTTTTTTTGTGGCATCTTTGTCTGGTTTTGGTATTAGGGTGATGGTGGCCTTATAGAATGAGTTTGGAAGTTTACCTTCCTCTGCAATTTTCTGGAAGAGTTTGGGTAGGATAGGTGTTAGCTCTTCTCTAAATTTTTGGTAGAATTCAGCTGTGAAGCCAACTGGTCCTGGGCTTTTGTTTGTTAGACGGTTTCTGATTATAGTTTCAATTTCTGTGCTTGTGGTGGGTCTGTTAAGATTTTCTATTTCTTCCTGGCTCAGTTTTGGAAAACTGTACTTTTCTAAGATTTTGTCCATTTCTTCCAAGTTGTCCATTTTATTGGCATATAGTTACTGATAGTAGTCTCTTATGATCCATTGTATTTCTTTCTTGTCTGCTGTGATTTCTCCATTTTCATTTCTAATTTTGTTGATTTGTTTCTTCTCCCTTTTTTTCTTGATAAGTCTGGCTAATGGTTTGTCTATTTTATTTATCTTCTCAAAGAACCAACTTTTAGCTTTGTTGATTTTGGCTATGGTCTCCTTTGTTTCTTTTGCATTTATTTCTGCCATAATTTTTATGATTTCTTTCCTTCTACTAACCCTGAGGTTCTTCATTTATTCCTTCTCTAATTGCTTTAGGTGTGGAGTTAGGTTATTTATTTGACTTTTTTTTTGTTTTGTTTCTTGAGGTAAGCTTGTATTGCTATGAACCTTCCCCTTGGCACTGCTTTTACAGTGTCCCATGGGTTTTGGGTTGTTGTGTTTTCATTTTCATTCATTTCTATGCATATTTTGATTTCTTTTTTGATTTCTTCTGTTGTTTGTTGGTTATTCAGAAATGTGTTGTTCAGCCTCCATACAGTTGTATTTTTAATAGTTTTTTTCCCTGTAGTTGACATCTAATCTCATCACATTGTGATCAGAAAAGATGCTTGAGATCATTTAATTTTTTTGAATTTACCAAGGCTATATTTATGGCCCAGAATGTCATCTATCCTAGAGAATGTTCCATGTGCACCTGATAAAAAGGTGGAATTCATTGTTTAGGGTGAAATATCCTATAGATATCAATTAGGTCTAACTGGTCCTTTGTATCATTTGAAGTTTGTGTTTCCTTGCTAATTTTTTGTTTAATTGATCTATCCATAGGTGTGAGTGGGCTATTAAAGTCTCCACTATTATTGTGTTACTGTTAATTTCCCCTTTCATATTTGTTAGCATTTGTCTTACATATTTTGGTGCTCCTATGTTGGGAGCATATATATTTATAATTGTTATATCTTCTTCTTGGATTGATCCTTTGATCATTATGTAGTGTCCTTCTTTGTCTCTTTTCACAGCCTTTATATCAAAGTTTAATTTTTTCTTACATGAGTATTGCTACTCCTGCTTTATTTTGGTCTCCATTTGCATGAAATATCTTTTTCCAGCCCTTCACCTTCAGTCTGTATGTGTCCCTAGGTTTGAGGTGGGTCTCTTGAAGACAGCATATATAGGGGTCTTGTTTTTGTATCCATTCAGCCAATCTTTGTCTTTTGGTTGGGGCATTCAAACCATTTACATTTAAGGTAATTATTGATAAGTATGGTCCCATTGCCATTTACTCTGTTGTTTTGGGTTTGAGTTTATAAACCTTTTCTGTGTTTCCTGCCTCGAGAAGATCCTTTAGCACTTATTGAAGAGCTGGTTTGGTGGTGCTGAATTCTCTCAGCTTTTGCTTGTCTGTAAAGCTTTTGAATTCTCCTCATATCTGAATGACATCCTTGTTGGGTACAGTAATCTGGGTTGTAGGTTTTTCTCTTTCATCACTTTAGCTATGTCCTGCCATTCCCTTCTGGTTTGAAGAGTTCCTATTGGAAGATCAGCTGTTATTCTTATGGGGATCCCCTTGTGAGTTATTTGTTGTTTTTCCCTTGCTGCTTTTAATATTTGTTCTTTGTGTTTGATCTTCATTAATTTGATTAATAAGTTTTGGAGTGTTTTGCCTTGGGTTTATCCTGTTTGGGACTCTCTGTGTTTCTTGCACTTGGGTGGCTATTTCCTTCCCCATTTTAGGGAAGTTTTCAACTTAATCCCCTCAAGTATTTTCTCACAGTCTTTCTTTTTATCTTCTTCTTCTGGGACTCCTATGATTCAAATGTTGGGGCATTTAACATTGTCCCAGAGGTCTCTGAGGTTGTCTTCATTTCTTTTTATTCTTTTTTTCTTTTTTCCTCTTTGCTTCATTTATTTCCATCATTCTATCTTCCACCTCACTTATCCTATCTTCTGCCTCAGTTATTCTACTGTTGGGTCCCTCCAGAGTGCTTTTGATCTCAGTTATTGCATTATTCTTTATTGATTGACTCTTTTTTATTTCTTCTAGGTCCTTATTAAGCATTTCTTGCATCTTCTTAATTCTTGTCTCCAGACTATTAATCTGTAACTCCATTTTGTTTTCAAGATTTTGGATCATTTTTACTATCATTATTCTGAAATATTTTTCAGGCAGACTATTTCCTCCTCTTTTGTTTGGTTTGGTGGGCTTTTATCATGTTCATTTACCTGCTGAATATTTCTCTGCCTTTTCATCTTGGTTAGTTTGCTGTGTTTGGGGTGGCCTTTCTGCATGCTGAAAGTTTGTGGCTCCTTTTTATTGTGGAGGTTCCTCCTTGTGGATGGAGTTGGACTAGTGGCCTGTCAAGGTTTCCTGGTTAGGGAAGTTTGCGTCAGTGTTCTGGGTGGGTGGAGCTGGATCTCTTCTCTCTAGAGTGCAATGAATTGTCCAGCAGTGAGTTTTGAGGTGTCTATGGGTTTGGTGTGACTTTTGGCTGCCTGTATTTTTGTGTTCAGGGTTATGTTCTTGTGTTGTTGGAGAATTAGCTTGTTATGTCTTTCTCCGAAACTTGTTGGCTCTTGGGTGGGGCTTTGTTTCAGTGTAGGTATGGATGAGCTCTTGCTGATTATTGTTCCCTGGAGTCGGGAGTTTTCTGGTGTTCTCAAGTTTTGGATTGAAGCCTCCTGCCTCTGGCTTTCAGTCTTATTCTTACAGTAGCCTCAAGACTTCTCCCTCCATATAGCACCAAAGATAAAACACCTAGGTTAATGGTGAAAAGATTCTCCTCAGTGGGGGACACCCAGAGAGGTTCACATGGAGAAGAGAAGAGGGAGGGGGTTGATAGAGGTGACTAGGAGGAGAGGAGGGGAAGTCAAAAGGAGAGAGACGAGTCTAGCCTATGATCAGTTCCCTATGTGTTCTCCACAGCCCAGAACACCCAAAGAGATTCACAGAGTTAAGTAGAGAAAAGAAGGGGGAGGGAGGAGATAGAGGTGACCTGGGAGAGAAAATGGAGAGTCAAAAGGGGAGAGACCAATCAAGCCAGTAATCACACTCCTAAATAAAAATAGGTACTGAAGATTGGGCTCCTAAAGGTACAGAATTGATAACAAATACCAAAAAGCAAAGATTAAAAATCTAGAGTAGAGATTAGACTCTGAAAACTATAGTACCAAAAAAAAATAAAAATAAAAATAAAAGTTATAAATACATATATATATATATATATATATATATATATATATATATATATGAAATTTGCTTTAAAAACAGTGTCCTCTTTTGTAAGGTAATAGTAGGTTTTAAAAATGAAAATTAAAGGAGTAATAAAGAACTGAAAAATTTAAAAAAAATGATAGTTGTAAAATACATCTAAGAATTTCTCTATAGCTGTTGAGGGCACTGTGGGGTCAGATAAGTTTCAGATAGTTCCTTGTTCCAGCTTATACTTTTTCTCAAGGTCTATAGGTCCCTTCCAATGTAGCCAGTACTAACTACAGGGTTTTAATCTGTTGCACCTGTCACTTCCGAAGCAGTTCCCTCTTCTTTATTTTGGCTTCCTCTGTTTGCAAGGCTCTTCAGTATCTAACTTCTGCCCTGACACAAGGGGGCGAAGGTGGTCACTTATTTAGGCTCACTTGTTTAACTGTGCTGTGGGGAGGGAGGAGCACTGCAAAGAAACATCACTGGCGTGTGGGGGGAGTGCTCGCAGTGTCTGGGCCACACTGGGTTTGCCCCGCTCACAGCGTGTGTGCTTTCCTGGTCTACACTGCTCAGGCTCCAGGTTGCAGGGGAACTGTCTAAGGTGGGCCCTAGGTTGCATGCACTTCCCAGGTCAAAGCCACTCAGGTTCAGGTTCTCGGGTACTCCACAAAGGCACAGACTCTGTTGGGCCTGCATTTTGTGCCCTTCCTAGGTCCACGCAGCTCAGGCGACCAGGAGCTTGGCAAGCACACACTCCCCAGGTGGGGGGTGCATGTCATCACCTCCCTCGTCCCAGTCGCTTGGTCTCCTGGGTGCGCAGTGGGAGAGACTTCTCAGCTGTGCCATGTGACTCCTCTGGGGAGCTGATCTCTGGCTGCAAACCTCCTGGTGGATATCAACCGTCCAGGATCCCAGGAAGACTTGGTTAGCAACTGGGAGCCTGCTTGCAGTTTGATAGAGGATGCCGTCTCTGGGGCCGAGTTTGCCCCTTGCCTGCTCTGGCTGTCGCCCGCCTGCCTCCCTGCCTCTGACGGGGGATGGGCAGGTCCGGCGCTGGCTACCTCTCCTCTGGTGATAGCCCAGTCCTTTGTTCTATGAGTGGGTCCAGCAGTGCCTTAGGTTAGAGCTTTCTGCCGGAAAGTTCTCTCTCTCTCTCTCTCCTCCTTTTTCTTCCCTCTCTCTATGGCTATCCTACAGTTTGGGTTGCTATCTCACGTTAACTCCCTCAGATTTTCCTCCGCATTCAGGCACCAACCTTATCCTAGGCAATGCAGCCCACGCCTCCCTGTTCAGCCCCCACTTGCTGGTGGTGGATGCTAGCGTCTGGGCTACTTCTCCACTGGGAGTTTCAGTTAGGCGCCTAATCTGTGGGTTTTATTTATTTATTTTTTCCTCCTGATTATGTTTCCCTCTGAGATTCCGAAACTCCCCACAGACCCGCTGGTGAGAGGGTTTCCCAGTGTTTGGAAACTTCTCCTCCTTTACAACTCCCTCCCTGGGACAGGTCTCCATCCCTAACTCTTTTGTTTCTCTTTTTACTTCTGTATTTTGTCCTACCTCCTTTCAAAGACAATGGACTGCCTTTCTGGGCGCCTGGTGTCCTCTCCCAGCGTTCAGAAGTTGTTTTGTGGTATTTGCTCAGCATTCAAATGATCTTACAATGAATTTGTGGGGGAAAAATTGGTCTCCCCATTTTATTCCTCCACCACCTTAGGACCACCTCTCACAACTCATTTTTGTTAACATACAAACAAAACATCTGTGACCCTAATGTAGTGTCCAGTTTAAACCCTTAATCGGGTTTAATCTTTTCATTGAGTAGACAAGGGACTATAAAAAACTCCGCCTGCAATGCAGGACACTCGGCTTTGATTCCTGGGTCAGAAAGATCCTCTGGAGAAGGAAATGGCAACCCACTCCAGTATTCTTGCCTGGAGAATCCCATGGACAGAGGAGCCTGGCAGGCTACAGCCCATGGGCTTGCAAGAGTCGGACAAGACTTAGCGACTAAACCACCACATAAATCTAGAGTGATTAAGTGGTACCTTTAAAGTCTCTCACATCCAAAATCACTTCTAGGACTTCCCTGGAGGCCCAGTAGATTAGACTCTGTGCACCCAAGGCAGGGGCTACGGCTTCAATCTCTGGTCAAGGAACAAAGATTCCCTTATGCCTCATGGAAAAAAGAAACAAAAAATTTTAGCTCTTTCATCTCCTGACTAGAGGTGGGAATTTCAAACTATTTATGAAGGAAAAAAAAATAATAACTTGAAAATTTTTTTTTTCTATTTTAAATCTGTTGGAGACTCAGAATTTGCAACATTAAAAAATGAATGAATCACTTGAAAAATGAAATAATACAAATCGCCTATAATATGGAAGCCCTGTTTGTTACAAAAATTGTTAGAATCTGTGCATATAAAAGTACTATTTTATTTGCTTTTGAAGAGTAATAAAATTACTCTTAATTACTATACCTATCTCCTGAGTGTACTTGGAGCATGTGATGATTGGGCCTGGCCCATGAGCCACTCTTCCAGTTCAGTCGCTCGGTCATGTCCAACTCTTTACGACCCCCTGAACCACAGCACGCAAGGCCTCCTTGTCCATCACCAACTCCCGGAGTCCACCCAAACCCATGCCCATCAAGTCGGTGATGCCATCCCACCACCTCATCCTCTGTTGTCCCCTTCTCCTTCTGCCCTCAACCTTTCCCAGCATCAGGGTCTTTTCCAATGAGTCAGCTTTTCACATCAGGTAGCCAAAGTATTGGAGCTTCAGCTTCAAAATCAGTCCTACCAATGAACACCCAGGACTGATCTCCTTTAGGATGAACTGGTTGGATCTCCTTGCAGTCCAAGGGACTCTCAAGAGTCTTCTCCAAAACCAGAGTTCAAAAGCATCAATTCTTTGATGCTTAGCTTTCTTTATAGTCCAACTCTCACATCCATACATGACCACTGGAAAAACCATAGCCTTGACTATACGGACCTTTGTTGACAAAGTAATGTCTCTGCTTTTTAATATGCTGTCTAGGTTGGTCATAACTTTCCTTCCAAGAAGTAAGCGTCTTTTAATTTCATGGCTGCAATTGCCATCTGCAGTGATTTTGGACCCCAGAAAAATAAAGTCAGCTGCTGCTTCCACTGTTTCCCCATCTATTTGCTATGAAGTGATGGGACCAAATGCCATGATCTTAGTTTTCTGAATGTTGAACTTTAAGCTAACTTTTCCACTTTCCTCTTTCACGTTCATCAAGAGGCTCTTTAGTTCTTCTTCACTTTCTGCCATAAGGGTGGTGTCATCTGCATATCTGAGTTTATTGATATTTCTCCCAGCAGTCTTGATTCCAGCTTGTGCTTCCTCCAGCCCAGCGTTTCTCATGATGTACTCTGCATATAAGTTAAATAAGCAGGGTGACAATATACAGCCTTGATGTACTCCTTTCCCTATTTGGAACCAGTCTGTTCCATGCCCAGTTCTAGCTGTTGCTTCCTTACCTGCATGCAGGTTTCTCAAGAGGCAGGTCAGTAACACTGAAATAGAGGACCTGGCTTTGGATCATAGGTTAACTTAGAATTCCTATGGAGCAATTTGCCTATGCTTATCTAGGAATGGACTCAATCAACTGTGTCCTTTAAACAGTCATCATTGACTCATTTTCATCTAGAGATGTCTGTGGTGATGCCACATATGACATATGCCACATATGAGATCTTGAAAGAACATCAAACATAAGTTTCTATTTTTAAAATAGTTTTAAACAGACAACAGGTATAAGGTAGGCTGTAATATACCTTGACCCTTAGAGGTAATTACAGAAATCAGACTGCAGAAGTATTTAATTGAAACTTTGTTCCTCTGTTCTCATTCCTTCTAGAAACAACTTCAGTTGGGTCAAAGTTTCTTGCTTAATTATAGAGACAGAACAGAATAACTCAGATTTTCAAAAAACACAAGGTAGCATAATAGCAGTTAGTCTCATAATTGCAGATTGTATTAGTCCTTTTTCTTACATTCAGAGTTAATTTGGGAAATTTCTTCATGATTAACCAGCAATGAAATTATTAAAGTGAAGCAAAACACAACCCTCCCCCCCCCCCAAAAAAAAAAAAATCCTTAAAAAAGTTTCTCTTGACTTAAAATTAAACTTCGGTTTTTGTATCATACTGGAATGTTGACTCTTGGAGAGGCTTGGGTTTTTACTCTTAAGTTATGAAATGTTGGAAAAGAATAAAAGGAGATTTAAATACCTGACAGTTGCTCTATTTCTTCTGTTTGAATAAGAACATATGAACTTGGCTTCAGAAGAGATGCTGTTGGAAAAATGAAGTTTTTGATGCTTAGAGGAGAATTGACCTCTTTGTCTTTCAGCTCCTGTGGTTTTTTCCATGACAGCTACACCTAGAAATACCTTCCTCCAAAAGAAGTCATTTTCTTCCTTCTCACTAAGAAACTGAGCCCTTCAAAAAGATTGATTATTCAGGAGATCAGACTGACATTCAGAGGGCATTCTTAGGAATTCCTTGATACAGACATAAAATGTTATCTTAACATCTTAAAAAGTAAGTATTCTGGGCAACTGTTCAAAGATAGTAACTATAATATGTGGGGATGTCCTACTGCAAATATTCTTGCCTCTCCTCTTAGAAAGCACACATCTTGAAGCTGGATCTTGTTGTAACAGGTGTGGCCTGCCTTTGCCCAGTTGTTAGTGTGAGAAATCTTGAGTCTGTAGGTTCCTATTTTCTAGGCAATCAGTCAAGCTCGTTTGGAAAAAAACTACCAGTAAATTCTGAAACTCGCTCTTATCAGTGTATAAGAATTTGAAATTAATCTTTTGCCTTTAGTGTGGTATCTGGTGTGCTTTATGTCTCATAGGTTGTCTTTACCTGAATGTTGTATTATTTCAAACCCAACATACAAAGCAAAACAAACAAACAAACATTGGTCCCCTCCATACAGTCTGCATTACGATCTCCATCAATATCCGCCTTCATGTATGTAGAAAAGAACCTACACACTCAGTTACCCAAGTCTTATTAATGGCCTTTCCCCTTCCCTAATGCAACCTAACACTGACTCCGGTTAATTTCATTTCCTCTAATTTTGCCATATATCCCATTAATCCATGTCTTTATCTGAAGACTTTCCTATTTGTCTTTTCTGTATTGCCATGAAAACATAGCCCCTGGACTCACTGTCCTTACCATCAACCCTTACATCATTGCCAGATCAATCTTTCATCTTTTAGTTTCTAGCATGACCATACAATCTATCACAAAACTCTTCACAGTCACATCCCACAGTTGTTAATTTCAGGGAGAAATCAAATGCCCCTAGTAGACAATGGGAAAATGTTTTTTCTAGGAACCCTAGCTTCTGCTTCTGCCTAAGTAGGAACTCTTAAACCAGCCTCCATCTAACTAATTCACTGCATTAGCCTAATTAATATACTCATAGTCAAGGTGAAAACTTTTGTCTTAGAGCCAAAGAATGAATACATTACATAACTTAAGAAAAACTGAAACCTTGAATATATGTTTCATATACTTTTCCAACGAACTATCCAATAATCCTAGTTGTCTGACATAAGAAGGCTTATAATGCATGTTTGCTATGCTGCGCTTAGCTGCTCAGTCATGTCCTACTCTTTGCGACCTCATGGATTGTAGCCCACCAGGCTCCTCTGTCCATGGAATTCTCCAGGCAGGAATACTAGAGTGGGTTGCCGTGCCCTCCTCCAGGGCATCTTCCCAACCCAGACGTCAAACCCAGGTCTCCCACATTCCAGGTGGATTCTTTATCATCTGTGCCACCAGGGAGGTTTTGTGAATTTACTCGACGCTCATCTCTTAGTATTTATTGATTCTTATTTTGGAATATTCTTCTGCTATGGACCTGTTCTTCTTTCCATACTCTACTTATTCTTCATAAGTGAGCTCAGCCATTCTCTTCCACCAGAGGGACCAGTCTTGTCATCAAGTTATGTTGCCTTTTCTATATAGAAGACACTTCTATAAATTCTTTTTTAAATTAATATTTATTGGAGTAGAGTTGATTTACAGCATTGTGTTAATTTTTGTTGTACAGCAAAATGTGAACGAGTTTTGTTAAACTCTTTTTTGACTCCATGGATTGGGATTTTCTAGGCAAGAACACTGGAGTGGGTTCCCATTTTCTCCTGCAGGGGATCTTCCCTATCTAGGGATCAAAACCTGTCTATCCTGCCCAGGTCTCCTGCATTGCAGGCAGATTCTTTACTGTTGAGCCACCAGGGAACCAATAGATTCTTTTTAAAATTAATAGTTATTGGAACAAAGTCAATTTACAATGCTGTGTTAGTTTTTGGTGTACAGCAAAGTGAATTAGTCATACATGTATACATATCCAGAGCTTCCCTGGTGGCTCAGCAGTAAAGAATCTGCCTGCAATGCAGGAGACCCGGGTTCGATTCCTGGGTCAGGAAGGTCCCCTGGAGAAGGGCATGGCAACCCACTCTAGCATTCTTGTCTGGAGAATCCCACGGACAGAGGAGTCTGGTGGGCTGCAGTCCTTAGGATAGCACACGACTGAAGCGACTCAGCAGCAGCAGCATATACATTCGCACTCTCTTTTAGATTATTTCCCATATAGGTCATTACAGAATATTGAGTAGAGTTCCCTGGGCTACACAGCAGGCTGTTATTAGTTATCTGTTTTATATATAATTGTGTGTATATGTCAATCCCGACTTCCCAATTTATCCCTCTCTCAATTTCCTCCTTGGTAGTTTGTTTTCTACATCTGTGACTCTATTTTCATTTTGTAAATAAGTATCATTTGTACCATTTTTTTTTTAGATTTCACATACAGGTGATATCATGTATTTCTCTGTCTGACTTACTTCACTCAATATGACAATCTCTAGGTCCATTCATGTTGCTGCAAATGGCATTATTTTTCATTTAAGAAACATTTTAAGAGCAAACAAGTCTTTCTAAATGTATATATAGCATTTCTAGATTAATTTATCCTCCATATGAAGTCAGTAACTGAGTGTTCAGCAGAGTTTGGTAGGAGAGACAACCAGTCCTTAACACTCCTAAGTAGAGTAGCAAAAAGTACATCCTTAATGTGCTTATTTAGTTTTCTTAAGTGGGAATGATTAACTTGACCCTGGGTCAGGATTGTGAATAATGAGGCTGTTTTTCATAAAAGAGCTTAATAGTCATCTATCTCAACCTTCTTGTACAGTATTACCAACAATCTGCTTTTCAGACTGTACTATGATATACTCAAGACAAAAAATTCCTTTATCCTAAAATAATTCTTCGTTGTAGCTTTTAAAGATCCCATAAACCCTCTGTTCCTTTAAGGAATTAAATATGAAGCCATTACATTGGAATATTAACTTATACAGGTTTTACTATTAGCTGGGTGCTAGTGTAAGAGCTTTATATAAATTAACTTTGTTTAAGAGCAAAACTTAACAAAGCGTAAGCAAAAACAAAACAAAAAACTGTAACTGTACTCTATGTTTTCATTGTTTCCTTAAATCCTCTGAATGGGCAATTTATAACCCTCTCATGGAAGGCATATTGGCTAAGTCTTGTATATTGTTTTTCATTTTTATCATTCTCAGGGAATGCAAACATTTCCAGTAACTTTTAACCCTAGGAATAGTATTAATTTAGTAATTAAAATGTTCATCCCTGTTTAATACTTGTCTTAGCTCACTTAGGCTGCTGTAACAAACAACCAATGACTGGATGGCTTATAAACAACAGAAATGCATTTATCACTGACCAGATGATGGCAAGTCCGAGATCAAGGTGTCAGCTGAGTCGCTGTCCAGGGAGGGCCTGCTTCCTGATTCATAGATGGCTGTCTTCTCACTGTGTTCTCACATGGCAGAAGGGACAAGGGGGATCCCTGCAGTCTTTTTTTAAATCTATTTATTTATTTTAATTGGAGGCTAATTACTTTACAATATTGTGGTGGTTTTTGCCATACATTGACATGAACCAGCCACAGGTGTACATGTGTCCCCCAACTCGAACCCCCTCCCACCTCCCTCCCCATCCCATCCCTCTGGATCATCCCAGTGCACTGGCTTTGAGTGCCCTGTTTCATGCATTGAACTTGGACTGGTCATCTACTTCACATATGGTAATATACATATTTCAATGCTATTCTCTCTGCAGTCTTTTTTATAAGGACCCTAATACCACTCATGAAGCTACTATCTTCATGATTTAATCACCTCTCAAATCAAATCATTCTAAAATCATCTCATTGGGGGTTAGATTTCAACAAAAAAAATTGTGGAGGGGGACACAGGCATCCAATCTACAGCTGTAATCAAAACACCAAATCTCATTTAAAAATAACCCTCCCCTCTGCCAGTGCTAGTCTGAGAAGTCCATGTTGGCACGGATGGTATGAGCCATATGTCCTTTTTTTCCCACCTAATACCCCCCTCTTCTCTCTCCTCCCTCTCCCCTCTACTCCAGCTTCTTAGCCATATATCTGAGACTTTATTTCTAGCCTCTGGTGCAGCAAGTCTGGGATAGGAAAAAAGATTAGGATATTTCTCCTCTTAAAGGCATAACTGTGAACAACAGTTGGTATTCTCCTAGCATAAGGAGCTTCTGGTCAGAGTTCCCTTTAAATGTATTTTCTGGTTATTTCTCCATTATGCACATATTTGGTCATGAGAAGCATGAATCTCCATCTTTCATTTCTGCCTTTACCCTGATGGAAGTGGCTTCCTGTCCTGTAGATGCCTTAGGGATGACTGCTGGGCAGTCACAGGGTCCTCCAACATCCAGTACGTGCTTGTGCTCACTCAGTTGTGCCCAAAGCTTTGTGACCCCATGGACTGTAGCCTGCCAGGCTCCTCTGTCCATGGGATTTCCCAGGCAGGAATACTGGAGTGGGGTGCCATTTCCTTCAGGGGATATTTCTGACCAGGAATCAAACCTGTGTCTCTTGTGTCACCTGCATTGGAGGGTGAATTTTTTTACCACCATGGCACCCGGGAAGCCCCAAGTTCAGTAGAAGGTATCCAACATGCTGAATGGTTTCCATGAAGTCTCTCTCATTTTCCTCTCTGCATCCCAGGGTTTCCAAAGAATGCATGGTGGCCTAGCACCTTATCTTGACATTTGTATATTAGCAAGGACCTACTTACCAACCTGTGCCTTAAATCAAGATAAAATTATAGTTAAAAGTCAAATATCATATGATATTGGTTATATGTGGAATCTAAAAAAAAAAGCAATATAAAGAACTTATTTACAAAACAGAAATTGAGTCACCTCAGTATCAATAATCTCAGATATGCAGATGACATCACCCTTATGGCACAAGGCATAAAGGAACTGAAGAGCCTCTTGATGAAAGTGAAAGAGGAGAGGAGAAAAGCTGGCTTAAAACTCAACATTCAGAACACTAAGATCATGGCATTCAGTTCCATCACTTCATGGCAAATAGATGGGGAAACAATGGAAACAGTGAGAGATTTTATTTTCTTGGGCTCCAAAAATGATTGCAGATGGTGACTGCAGCCATGAAATTAAAAGATACTTGCTCTTTGGAAGAAAAGCTATGACAAACCTAGACAGCATATTAAAAAGCAGAGGCCTTGCTTTGCCAACAAAGGTCTGTCTAGTCAAAGCTATGGTTTTTCCAGTAGTTAAGTATGGATGTGACAGTTGGACTATAAAGAAAGCTGAGTGACGAAGAATTAAGGTTTTTGAACTGTGGTGTTGGAGAAGACTCTTGAGAGTCCCTTGGACTGCAAGGAGATCAAATCAGTCAATCCTAAAGGAAATCAGTCCTGAATATTCATTGGAGAACTGATAATGAAGCTGAAACTCCAATACTTCAGCCACCTGATGCGAAGAACTGACTCACTGGAAAAGACCCTGATTCTGGGAAAGATTTAAGGCAGGAGGAGAAGGGGACGACAGAGGATGAGATGGTTGCACAGCATCACTGACTTGATGGACATGAGTTTGAGCAAGCTCTGGGAGTTGGTGATGGACAGGGAAACCTGGCGTGTTGCAGTCCATGGGGTCGCAAAGAGTGAGACATGACTGAATGACTGAACTGAACTGATATGTGTATACATGTAACACTTGCCTTTACAGCAGAAGCTAAATCAACATTGCAAATGAACTATATCTCAATAAAAGTTAATTTAAGAAGAGTCCAAACTTCATAATTAGAAATCTGAATTTGAGTCTTTTTTCCATTGTTTATGAGCTATGTGATCTTTGGCAAGTTATTGAACCTCTCTATGTCACTCTTTTTTTCCAATGGTAAAATCAAATAATCATAGGATTTACTTCCTAACATTGATGAGAAGGACAAATTATGTAATTTAGGTAAAACAGTTAACACAGGACCTAGCAATAGCACTTAATATCTTTTAGCTGTCAATCAAAATTATCAAGCTAATTATTATTCTCAGGCACCTAGTCTCAGAACTGTAGGCTGCAATCCTGGGTGGTTTGCATCGTATTAAGGCAGTTATTAAGCTTTCAGTCAACTGGCAGCATTAGGAAGCAGGCACAGTTGCTATAATGAGATGAAGGGAATACACGCAGAGATCTGAATCTGAATATCACGTCCTGTTACACCTCTGCACCAAAGAGACACAAAAGTTGGTTTTCCAAAAGAGTATGGCTTCCCTGATGACTCAGAGATAAAGAATCTGCCTGCCAATGCAGGAGACACAAGAAGCTTGGGTTTGATCCCTGGGTCAGGAAGATCCCTTGGAGAAGAAAATGGCAACCCACTCTAGTATTCTTGCTTGGGAAATCCCATAGACTGAGGAGCCTGGCGGGCTACAGTACAAAGTGTTGCAAAAGGGTCAGACATGACTTAGCAACTAAACCACTACTTCCATATGTATATCTCCATGTGGATATATATGTTTAAAAATGTATAAATATATATTTTCAAAAATATATATATATGTATATATATAAAATGTTTCCATGCCTCCCTTTTTGTTTCTAGCAGCCTGATATCAAGGTCTAGATTTCCAGATAACACACCAAAATAATTACATATTTTCTGTGACTTATGGCAATACTTTTTTCTCAAAAAGTCTACATAGGTCCATAAAGAGTACATTATTTGAAGAGGAATTCCTTTGACTCATTATTTGATAATACTGAGAAATTTAGCATTGACTGTTGAGACAAAGCCTTGTTATTTTATCTAAGTAAGGCTTCAGAGTTGCTTTTGTGTCAAACCTGTTATCTGTTTTGCCATATGATTTTTAGCTTTTGGTGCTGTGGAAGAGGCAGAGAGGTCTCTGAAGCAGGCACTTGAGATATTATGAATGTTTTAAGCATTGTGCAATCTAAGACGTTCTACCTGACATAATTATAAAAATGGAGTTCCTTTACATCTTTGATCCCTGAAAGATTTATTTTAATTAAAATATACCTTCTGAGTATAGAAGTCACGTGAGAATGTAAACATCTGCCTGGCAATATTTGGTAACTAGGACCTGTATTCGTAGCTAGCTATTTATTGTAAGTCTAGTATCTGACACTCTCCAGTTTATTTCATGTAATCTTCACAACAGTCCCGTGAGGAAAATATTATTATCCCTTTTCTAGAGTAGAGGAAACTGAGAAATGTCCCACAATTAGTTTGTGGTTGAGTTAGCATTTGAAGTTTACTAGGTCTGTTTAGACTGTCTTCCAAATCTGCAACTTCCTTGTTCATGGGTGTGTTTGCTTTATATTGCTATTACAAATGTAGCTTAAATAGCACTAATTTATTGCTTTATAGTTCTGGAGGTCAGAAGTCTGAAGTGCATCTCATTCTGCTAAAAATCAGAACCTCACTCCTTCCAGAAACCCTGGGGAGAGTCTATTCCTTGCCTTCCAGTTTCTGGAGACTGGAAGCAATCCTGAACTTGTGGCTGCATCACTCCAGTCTCTGCTTCCTTCTTCACATCACCTTTTCCTCGATTTGCTTGTCCAAACTTCCTCTGCTTTGCTGTTACAAGGACATTTGTCATTGGATTTAGAGCCCACCCAGATAATCCAGGATAAGTTCATCCCCAGAGCATTAATTAATTTTTTTTCACATTAAAGTAATTTTCATGGATTAGGATGTAGTCTTATCTTTTGGGGAGCCACCACTCAGCCCACTGTCATTGTTGTTCTGTCCCTACATCACATCCAACTCTTTGTGATCCCATTGACTGTAGCACACCAGGCTTCCCTGTCCTTCACTATCTTCTGGAGTTTGCTCAAACTCATGGCTACCGAGTCATTGATGCCATCCAACCATCTCGTCCTCTGTCGTCCCCTTCTTTTACCTTCAATCTTTCCCAGCATCAGGGGAAGATAAGTCGGCTCTATCATTAACAATTCCATAATCTATTCACATATATATAGTTTTATGCCCCAACACCCTCCATCTCTGTCTTGCCAATGTAGTTGAGTTTTGAAATTCAAAGAGAACTTTTCTGCTGACATCCCTGGAAACCCCCACCATTTCAGTGATGAGTCCTCTGTTAATGGAGCTGACCCAAGCCTTGCCAGTGTCAAGAGACTTCAAGAGCCTCGTCAATGACTGCCCATCCCCCTAAGGACTGAATGTGGCACTGCCTAAATTTCTCTCTGATGCATTCTGCTCTTTTTGATGTAGGAGCCTGCAAGAAATATGAAGCAGTCTCCCTCACCCATGCTAGCATGTTTGCCAGGTTTTGAGTCCTGAGTTTTAAATGCTTTATTTCAGGAGGATAGCAAATCTCACATTGTAGAGCCAAATGTAGAAGTTGCCAGGCACTGGGACTGTGGCCTCCATCCAGAATTTTTTTTTTTTATTTAAAGTACTGGCTGTGAAAAATCACAGTGGTTTAATCCAGGGAGGAGAGAAGCTTTGGAAAATTTCCCCAAAGGTGATAGAACTGGAGTTTTTAAGGTGCAAGTGTGATCATGAGTCTGAGTGAGTGTGTGTGTACATTTCACCAGCAAGTGCCAAAGAAGCTTGGATCTATGCCATAGCTAACATTTCAGGTTTCTAGGTCTTTACCAAGAAATATTAAACCCACATCTTTGGGAATTAGGTTCCAAGGCTCTGGGTATTTAACAGTCTTATAAGATGTCACAGTAAAATTTGATACACACCACTCTGGGATGAAAAGAGCAAGGTTGTAAGCTCAGAGGGTATTTGCATTGGAAACTCCAAGACGTGGGAAGCAGAATGACTGAGTCATGTGGACGGCAGATTCCCTTACTAGGTTGTTTATTTTTGTATTGCATATATGGTTTTTGTTTGCTGAGCATTATGATGTTTTCACATACTAGAAAAATCTTAATGTCTGGGGAGACGTTGCCCCTCCTGGGGTTAGACAATTCTTAGAGATAACAAAGGGCTGAGTTGGAGCATGTATTTCACATACAAACTAATCAAGCCTCACCTTCTGTCTGTGGTCCATCCACTCAGGAGAGAGTATTCCTTCATCTTAATCAGTCCAGGGCCGGATAGTAGGCAAAAAGAGATGACTTCTACAGCCCAAAGCTTGCTGAAAATATTCAAATCAGCCAATTTTAAATTCTCCACTCCCACCTGCTGTGTCTTTCCCTCAGAAACCCCAGTAAATACCATGACCTAAAAAGTCCCCCTGAGCCCTGCCTTCTATCACCTCTGGATCAGCCTTGTGCTTTCCCAAGTGGGCCTATATAGCGGACATGTCAGGCTTCTTGACTCCAGGAATTGTGAATGTAGTAAGCTTTGTTTCTTTCTTGAGCCTCTCCTGTGTCTTCTCTTGTGATTGAACCTGGATGACCATTGCATAAAAGAATACAAAACAACTTTTAAGGAAGTAAACCTTTTCTTCTGTTTTTTCAAACTTGATTTATATAGGAAGATGATCAGATGTAGATAATAGAACTTAACTACTGAGGGGAGATTTCAGGCTCAATGTGGCTGGTTTCTGATGTCATGGGAGTCAGAATTCTTTTCCTTCTGCATCTTCCCTGGGAAGGTACAACTACTTCTCCACTGGTGTGCAGGTTAGGCCACCTCACTTTCAAGTCCAGTTTTATGCTGCCAAAAACCAAGGAGTCCTACTGGCACACTTGACCTTAACATTGATATCATGCCATGATGAGGCCCATAAACAAACAAGTTCATGGTTTTTCTGGCTAATATCTGATTTCTCTTAGCTGCAGATTCCTTCTTATCCCTTAAGGAGAGATCCACTCATGGACCTGGATTGCAGAGCCTCTTGCTGGTAGATACCCAAATGCCATCCTACATTCATAAAGCCATCAGATAAAATGCTAATTAAACCACTAAGCTACTTATAAGCTATGCATCCCTGGGCAAGATATCCAGGCCCTGGATATGAAAGGATATGAAAAAGAACTTCATATCTAAAGGAGAGCTTGTATAATATGGTGATGAAAAGTGGAAAAACTGAGGCATACAGTGTTTATTATAAAGACTGACTCATAAAGATGTTCAATAATTGTCAACTATTATTTTCATTGTGGTCCTTGTTATTCACCAGCCTGAGGTAGCCAAGGTGTAAGAGGGGAAGAGAAGCAGAAATATCTCCATCCGATTCCAATACCCATGCTCTTCACACTTCCTCTAACAGAGAGGAGAAGTGTGGCCACCCCTCCATTTCAAACCAACTTCAATTGTGGTGGATTCCTGTTTGTGAGGCAGGGACATCAAGAGAATGGAGGTCTTGTTGGTGTGTTGGTGGATTGCTAACTGCACAATGTGGCAGGAAGCATTGCCTCTACACGCTGTGGATTAACAGGAATTTCACATTCCCAGCTTTAAATAACTACCATCATTTTGGTTTTCCTTGTTTACTTTAGTTAATGCTAAATATTTTGTCAAGTAAAGTGCTAGTGGTTATCATTTAACTCATGTCATTCATCTTCTTTATAGGAGAAAAAAAAAGGCAGTTCTATTAAAATGCCTCTAACTAAAATGCTCTTCAAGTTGATATTCCCTGAGACAGAAATGGTTGAAATCTGTCAAAGAAACATGTAATGAAAGAAAAAAAATACATGAATGTGTTTATTACACTCCAATCCTAGGAGAACTATTGAACCTAGCTCTAAATTGAGCAATGATTTTGCAGTGCTTTGAAAATTCTTCTGGGAAAAT
Source organism: Muntiacus reevesi (assembly GCF_963930625.1). Taxonomy (NCBI): domain Eukaryota; kingdom Metazoa; phylum Chordata; class Mammalia; order Artiodactyla; family Cervidae; genus Muntiacus; species Muntiacus reevesi. The sequence goes on from NC_089251.1 coordinate 120,561,143, forward strand.
ATCTACAGAAATGTCTCTCAATAAACAATAAGAGTGGACATTTTTTCAAAATTCCATATTAAACAGCTTATTAATGTTTCATTTTTTCAAAGCAATTTAATCTATTCAAGATGTCTCATGATGCCGAAATGTCTTTTAGTAAAGAATGAAAATTAACATCTAGCAAATTATCAGAGAATAAAACAATAATCATCACTCTTTTCCTGCAAAAACCATTTGGAGGAAAAAGATAATGTGCTTAATGCTCTAGCATTTCAAATAGATGCTAGTTTATAGTTTATTGCTTCCGCCTAAAAAATGCATGCAGTGAGATGCGGAAGGATTTGAATCGTCTTCTTATATTAAAGACTTTGCTTTCCGCTGGTGGATGGAGGAAAAGATGGCCAAGGTCAGAGATGGACCCACAGCGCTCTCTACTTTTGAGTATGACCTCCCCCATTACCACTAGAAAACAAGAGACTGCCATTTTGGTAGAAATTTTGTCAAAGCTTGCCAAGTCAGGATACCTCAATAGAGGAAATATCACGTAGACCTAGTTCATGGGAAGCTCACTTCTTCCTGAGCTAAGTCAGCGAAACAAGTTTCCATATTTACCTTCTTTCTCAGAGATCCTGGTCCAGCTTTAACCTTAAGCTGCCCCTGTGAACCTGTGTCTCAGGTGTGGGGTTTTCTTAATTTCTCCACCTCCTCCCCATCTCCACCCCTCAGACTCTTCCCTTGCTGTGCAGCGGGTCTTAGACTAGAGAAGTTCTCTAGAATTTATATCACTGGACCTGAACTCTGACCAGGAGAGTTTTTTGCTTCTATTATGTGCCGATTGATGCCCATTACTTCCACCCTCTGTAAAAGCAATGAATCTTTTTCTGGAATTGCAGAGTGTGGGGTGGTGGCTAGGCACTTCTGCCCCTCTAACCCTGGTTCAAGGCTTTATTAGTAAGAAGGAAGTATTTGGGGAAGTAGGCAGGGCTCTTTCCAGTCCTAGGGCAGCTGTTTTTGGCAACCAAAGCACAAACAGGAGTGTCTCTTTGTTTTCGGTATTTTTTAAGTGGCTTTATTAAATTAACTGCTCATATTTATAGTTTGACCTATCTGACATGCATACACCTCTGTCAAACCATCATCACAATCAGGCTAGTAAACACACCCACCATCTCTAATACCCTTCTATAATCTTTCTCTCCACTCCTCCCTGCCCTGCCCTTTTTAAGGCAACCCAAGATTTGCAGTCTATCTGTATAGATTAGTTTGCATTTCCTAGAGTTTTTACATGCAAGGAATCATGCATTATGTACCCTTTAGGGGAGGTGAGTTCTGGCTCTTGGCACAATTATTTTGAGACTAGTATGTAGTATGTGTTTCAATACTTCACTCATTTTTATTGCTGAGTATTATACCATCCTGTGGATGTGCTGCAATTTGTACATTCATTCATCTATTGAGTGTTTGGATTGTTTCTGGTTTGGGGTCATTTCAATAAAGCTTCTGTGAGCATCTGTGTGCTTGACCACATGCTTCTTTTTCCTTTTGGTTATGCTTAAGAGTGAAATGACTGAGTCATATAACAGGAATAGGTCAACATTCTAAAAAATTCCTATAAATCAAATATACTTCAATAGAAAATAGTGTCAATATTCAAAAAACATTTTAAATACTTTCAAAATATTTTCCAAAGAGGTTGTAGCAATTGTCATTTCCACAAGTAGTGTAAAAAAGTTCTGTTTCCCCATTTCATCACCACCACGTGGTGTGGAGAAAATCTCTGTGACCTGGGTTAAACAAAGATTTCTTAGCTACAATATCAAAAGTACACTTCATAAAATACATTACTGATGAATTGGATTGCATAAAATTAAAACGTATCTTCAAAAACACTAGTAAGAGAATGCAAAGTCATAGAATGAAAAAAAGAAAAAGAACCCCAGAAAGCACATATTTGATACGATCCTATAGACAGAATACTGTGTAGATAGATGTGTGTGCTAAGTCACTCCAGTTGTGTCTGACTCCTGCAAGCCCATGGACTGTGACCCGCCAGACTCCTCTGTCCATGGGATTCTCCAGGCAAGAACACTGGAGTGGGTTGCCATGCCCTCCTCCAGAGGATCTTCCTAACCCAGGGATTGAACTTGTGTCTCTTATGTCTCCTGCATTAGCAGCTGGGTTCTTTACCCCTAGCACTACCTGGGAAGCCCCTGTAGATAGATTTAGATAATAGATACGTATCTGTGTGTATATGGGGCTACCCAGGTGGTTCAGTGGTAAGGAATCCATCTGACAATGCGGGAGACCCAGATGTGATCCCTGGGTTAGAAAGATCCCCTGGAGAAGGAAACGGCAACTCACTCCAGTATTCTTGCCGGGGAAATCCCTTGGACAGAGGAGCCTGGTGGGCTGTGGTGCATGGGGTCACAAAAGATTCAGACACAGCTCAGCGATTAAACAGCAACAAATGTTTGAGTATATATATGTATATATATATATATATATATACATATATATATATCCTCTCAAAACTCAATAATAAGAAATAAAATAATTAAAAGAATTGAATATTCTTGAAAAAGATTTGAACTGACGCTTTGTCAAAGAAAGTACACGTATGGGAAGTAAGTACATATTTTGCAAATTAAAACCACAGTGGAATGCCACCACACACCTATGAGGATGACTGAAACTAAAGCAACTGAATTATTTTAGTTGCTTTTAACTTTTCAGCTTTGTAGATTAACCTAAGATTGTAAGAAGTGATATGGAGAAATCCCCTATACCATTCCCCGAGGTCCCCCTATAGTAACTCCTTGCAAATGGACAGTACAATATCACGACCAGATATAATCCATAGTGATTTCACCAGTGTAGCACGCACTCCTTCGTGTATGTATTTCATTCTCTGCCATTGCATCACACACGTGGGTTCATGTGTCCACCACCAAAGTCAAGAGACAAAAATCCCCATCGTAAGGATACCCGGTGCTCCTCTTTCACAGCCAGGCCCACTTTCCTCCCTGCCTCCCTCCCTCATTCTCCTGCCTGTGGTATTTTGTCATTTGTGTGTGTGTGTGTGTGTGTTTAAAGTTCTTGTTATCTTTCCGTGATCACCCTGCCTCTACTCTGGTCCCTGGAACCTTGTGGTTCAAGTTATTGGCAGCAATAAAGGCGCTAACAGAGTCAGTAGACAGTGCTTGAGAATTTTTCTGTTTGTGAAATTGGCAGTGAAACTTGAGGAATGCATGGGGAGTGAAATCAAACTTGACAACTTTGCTATTAATGAGCAGCATGTTCCAAACGTACAAGTCAAAAGACTGCAAAACTGAACATCTAAAGTGGTGTCCTATTAAGTGTGCTTAATTTAATGAACTAGAATCATTCACTATGTTTAAATCACACATGAAACCTGGAGGAACATGACATCCATAGAGATTAATTCCCTAGGACCATTGCCTCAGCATCACCTCTCCTGATGGGTACTGCCTGCATGCCCCTTTCCTTCCACCCCAGATTTCTTCTCTTCTATTGTTACCTACTCTCCTTGTGTCATTTATTCCAATATAATTGACTGCTTCCTTTTCTGCTGCTCCCATATGGAGCAGGGAGGTCCTTTTCTAATTAAACCTTATCTTTTCTTTAAAGAGGACAACAGTCTTTACAGAACCCCTCAAAGAGGCTTTTTCTCTTCATCCTACATACTTCTGATTTACAAAAAATAAAATAAAATAATGCATCTTCTTGGCATCTTCATTTATATCCCTCAGGATACGGGATAATGCTGTCCTTAGATGCTGATAGGAATCGTTTTATTATCCCTTGATTTCTGAAGCCTGTGTCATCATAAATCCCAGCTGGAGGTTTCAGTTAAGAAAACTAGGTCACACCATATTACCTACAATGTACTACATGTTGGAGCACAGACTCACCCACGCTTACAACTTAAATGTGCATGTATCTGTTTTCTAAGGAAAAAAAAATCACTCAGTGATATGCTTTCTTCTTGGCTTAGAATCAGCAGCACCTCAACACCAACTTTAATATTTATTTACAGACTTTAAAATAACAATTTTATCCTTACATGGAGAAAATAAATAAGTGAAGGGCTAACTTTCACATTTACCTAGCCCAGGAAACTACACAATATGAATTAATTTTCAAAGCAAATCTGAATTTCTAAAAATGAAATGAACTAGAAATGACCATTTTTTGAAAGATACCTATACCACTTCCTCAGTTCTCTTATCTGAAAGAGAACAAACCTTCCTGGTTGCACTGATGGATTGGCTTTAAAGATGAAATGAAAACAAAAGGGAGATGAAAGCATCTAAAAATTGTCTGCAGTGGAGGATATATTATACAAAACTATGACTTTTTTTTGTTTTCATACTGTTCATGGGGTTCTCAATGTAAGGATACTTAAGTGGTTTGCCATGCCCTTCTGGGTGTTGGAGAAGACTCTTGAAAGTCCCTTGGACTGCAAGATCAAACCAGTCAGTCCTAAAGGAAATCAGTCATGAGTATTCATTGGAGGACTGATACTGAAGCTGAAACTCCAATACTTTAGCCACCTGATGCAAATAACTGACTCACTGGAAAAGACCCTGATGCTGGGAAAGATTGAAGGCAGTAGGAGAAGGGGATGACAGAGGATGAGATGACTGGATGGCATCACTGACTTGATGGACATGAGTTTGAGCAAGCTCTGGGAGTTAGTGATGGACAGGGAAGCCTGGTGGGGTGCAGTCCATGAGCTCACAAAGAGTCGGACAGGACTGAGCAACTGAACTGACTAACTAACTGATTCTATATATGGGCTTCCCTGGTGGCTCAGTGGTAAATAATCTGCCTCCAATATAGGAGACTCAGGAAACACAGGTTCAGTCCCTGGGATGAAACGATCCCCTGGAGAAGAAATGATAATCCACTCCAGTATTCTTGCCTGGGAAATCTCATGGACAGAGGAGACTGGCAGGCTACAGTTCATGGGATCAAAAAAAAATTAGATATGACTTGGTGACTAAACAGCAAAATAAAAATATTTGTATATATAATTGGATGTGTACATATATTATATAATGTATATACTCAATGGTAAGTTTCAGAGACATAGATACAGATACAGACATAGATATCTCTATAGATAAATACATACAGATATAGTAACATTCAATTTAAGGAACTGATTCATGCAGTTGTGGAGTTTAAAATCTGAAGAAGGAAACCATCAGACTCAGGAAAGAGTTGCAGTTCTAGTCCAAAAACAGCCTGCTGTAGAACCAGGAATGGCTGGTGTGAAGTTTGAAATCTGTCTGCTGGCAGAACTCCCCCTTGCCAGGGGGTGGGAAGCCTTCATCCAACTGGACCAGGCTACCTACACTCTGGAGGACAATCTGTTTTACTTAAAGACCTCCAGTTTAAATGCAAATCTCATCCAAACACACCCTCATAGAAGCATGCAGAAAAATATTTGACCAAATATCTGAGCAGTATGACTCAGTCACTTTGACCCAGAAACTTAACAATCGCTCTCATCTTTAGATTCACCTTAATGGTTAAGTCTCCTGAAGTCACTGGCTCAATGAAACAGAGCCAGAGCAATCCCACTTGCAAAGTTTTGGAAGATTATGCTGGGTTCTGTGTGTCCACTGGCCACACCTCCTACCCAATGATCCATGTGAATCCTGGTAACCACACCAAGCTTCTGTCACCTAGGCTGACCAGTGTCATGTTGAACTCAGGCTGACAAATACCAAGTGGACAATCCATAAATTCCCTGCAATCCAGTTACACCTCCTAGGATGCCTGCTACTATGATCTGTTCCTCCTCACAGAAAACTTGACACCAAATGTGCATCTTGTTTTGTTTTACCCACACCAAGCAATTCTCTAACACCACATAGGTGTCCTACAATTTGATTTAATTCTGACATCTTCAAACTGGAGTCTGTCATATTCCACAAGGGAAGGGCTTCGTCCCGCAAAACTGCCCCCACTTCAGATACCAATGGCAAATCCCCAGACTCCTGGATTTCTGACTGACATGCTATAAATGAGGGAGGGTTGCACAACCCCCTCATTAGATATAATCATTTACTAGAACAGCTCACAGAATATAGGAAAACATTTAACTTTTTTCTACTGGCTTATTATAAAGCAGCAGTCCTCAAACTTTTAGGCACCAGGGACCAGTTTCATAAAAGACAATTTTTGCATGGACTAGGGAGATGGAGATGATTTGGGGATGATTCAAGCACAGTAGGCTTCATGCTCCTATGAGAATGTAATGCTACCTCTGATCTGACAGGAGGTGGAACTAATGTGAGCGATGAGGAGTGACTGTAAATACTGTTAATACAGATGAAGCTTCACTCACTTGGTGATGTTCACCTCCTGCCGTAGGACCTGGCTCCTAACAGGCTACAAACAGGTACCAGTCCATGACCAGAGGTTGGGTACCCCAGTTATAAAGGATATAACTTAGAAGCAGCCTAATGTAAGAGAAAAAGGTCTGTGGAAAGGGGCAGGGAGCTTCCATTCCCTCTCATTTTTACAGTGCTGTGTGTGCCAGAAATTGTTTTGCTTTAAGTTCCTGAAGTAGATGGAATGGCTTGTTCACCATCATGTACCTCTTGCCATTCCTGCCTGTGGTCTTCTCAGGTAAAGAACCTCTCAGTGGTAAAGAACCCGCCTGCTAATATAGGAGATGCAGGAGACTGGAGTTTGATCCCTGGGTTGGGAAGATCCCCTGGAGGAGGATATGGCAACCCACTCCAGTATTCTTGTATTCCGGTATTCTTGCCTGGAAAACCTCATGGACAGAGGAGCCTGGTGGGCTACAGTCCATGGGGTTGCAAAGAGTTGGACATGACTGAGGGACTGACCACACAGCACACACACATGCTTCCCTGTAGGCAGAGTACACGTCACTATTCCCTTGATGAGAATCTTCAATTTTAGACTTTCTTTGGACAATGTAATAGGAGTGGGCATTAATATTCCTTGCCTACGCGGAAGTTTCACAATCATTCGTGTGGGTTGTCTCCGTTCCTCTGGGGCTTCTGCCCTCCCTCATGAGAACGTCAAGACCTAGAAGTGTTCCTATTTCATTGTGGATCTGGAATAAAAAGACGTGTGAGGCTGAGTCAGGTCTAACTGAGTCAAAGAGATCCTGCTAAGACCCAACCAGCCCACAGCCTTCATATAATTGAGCAGGAAGTCAGTGTTTGTTTTATGAACCACTAAGATTTGGGGGCTCTTTGTCACTACAGAAAAAGTTGACTAATGCAGTGTTAAACCAAGCTAGTCAATTATGCTTATAACAACTCTCTGCTGTAGTTTCTGTTATTATTACTCACATTTTAAAATGAGACAATTAGTAAACAGAAAAGACAGATAACCCAGAAGTTTATTGGTCTATTGAGGTATCGAGCCGAGAACTGAACTCAGTCTGGCTGACTCCAAAATAATATCTCACTGATTAACATGAATAGGAATAGGCAACATGCCATTTCAATTTTAGCTGAAGAATTATATTTTGATAAATGTTTTTATAATTTAAAAGCAAAGTGATTCCCTGTCCCATTTTGCCATGCACAGTACTGGTTCATACCTGTTGTCCCAACAAAATTGTTAATAGCTTCTTTCATTTTCAATACGTCCTAGTTTGGTAAGTTAAATATCTGCCCTATTTAAAACCCAATCTCTTCCGTGATACCATTTTTTTTTTTTCAAATCTCCTTCCACTTCATCTCTGGCTTTTACCAACCAATAGAATAATCCACATTGATGACAAATGACTGAATAGCTTAGGAAATGCTGTCTTTTATATGATCTATCTGCCATGTTACTGATGCTCCTCATCAAATGTTCTTGGTGATCCACTGAGCAACTGTTTCTTTAAATGAACTCCAAAATTCTTATTATATGTGGAACTTTAATAAACACAGAAGGAAAAAGCCCAAAGATGGGTCTAATTCATCATCTTAGTTACGAAGATCACTTGTGTTCTCTTCCCTTGAGATCAAGATTATTTAAAGATGCAGAAAACAAATTAGCAAAATTTAAGGAAATATGCCTGGGCAAATGTTCTCAATAAAAGAAAATGCAGGTGATCATAACCCTATTAGACAAATTGGATCTTTTTAAAAATCTCTTATTGTATATTGGATGCTTCCCTGGTGGCTCAGACGGTAAAGAATCTTCCTGCAATGCAGGAGACCCGGTTTCGATCACTGAGTAGGGAAGATTCCCTTGGAGAAGGGAATGGCAACTGTCCCAGTTTTCTTGCTTGGAGAATCCCATGGACAGAGGAGCCTGGTGGGCTACAGTTCATGGGGTCTCAAGAGAGTTGGTCATGACTGAGTGACTAAACAACATTTTATATTGGAGTATATTGTGGTAGTTTCAGATGAACAGTGAAGGGACTCAGTCATATATATACATGTATCCATTCTCCCCCAAACTCCCCTTCCATCCAGACTGCCACACAAGATTAGGCAGAGTTCCATGTGCTATATAAAATATATCAATATGTACAAGGCAAACTGAGTGTTAACAGAACCAACCTCCTGCAGAATGAGGAGCTAAGCCCTGTTCCTTCAGTACTGTTCCCTCCTACACGGACTTAACTCCAATTTATCCCCCTTTTAAGGAGAATTCTACATTTACACTAAAACTTCTATGGTAACTTCTAAAACTCCTCTAAGACACATTCTCTCACTTAAGGGAATCACCCAAATTTTAATTTTAAAACCCAAAATGTTTCATTCCTGCATTGTGTATGATTGCACAACACCTCCATTTCATATGGTACCATTTATAAAAGGCAATTAGAATGCCATCTTTAGGCTATTATAATTTGAACCTTTGTTGTGTCAGAAAATTTCATATTAATTTTTTTTCAGCAATGGAAATCTTTTCAAAAAATCCTACTTTCTGCCTTGCTTACTTATATTTGTCACGCACAGCAAGTATAGTTATAACTGTTGTCAGCCACTGACAAAATGCATGGAGACTATATTTATTGTTCTTGGCTGCTGGTAAATTTTCTGTTTTTGTTTGCCTGCAAGTTCTCTTATTTGTCCTTTTTTAGAAGAATAAATATTTTACTAAGTAAAAAATTATAGGTCCTGGAGTTTTTTTCATTATTCTAAAGACATTATTTCATTGCAGCTATTAAGTCAGCTGACAGTGCCACTGCCATTCCTTGGAAAGTAATACATGTTTTTCTTCTAGTCACTTTAAAATTTTTGTTTTTATCTTTGATTTACTGCAATTTCACTAAAATGGGTAAGCATTTTTCTTTTTCCTGCTTGAAATTTCTAGGTTCTTGGCACTGTGAATTTTTCAATAGATCTGAAAAGTTCTCACCCATTATCTATTTCATTATTGACTCTGTCTCATTCTTTTCCTCTTTCTTTAGGGATTTCTCATTTAAAATATTAAAATGTTTTCATCTATCTTTTATATCTTTTAACTTCAACTTCTCTTATACTTTCATTTTGATTCTTTATTCTGTACTCTAATTTCCAATTCCTTAACTTTCTCGTCAGTGGTGTCCAATTTTCTATTAATTGCATGCATGGAGTGTTTTTTTTGAATATTCATTATATGGGAATATTTAAATATATACAAAATCATAAGAATCATAAAATAAATATGATATGCTTATCATTCAATAGTTATCAAACATGGGCATTGTTGTTTTAAGTGTATTTCTCCACCCGCTTTATTATGCAGTGACTTTCAAATTTCAGCTATTTTTTTATTCATAGTCTGCTTGTTTCCTTTTCAAATTTACCCTGCCATATTTTATATTTTTATATTTCCTACTAATATTTTCATGCCCTGTTCTCTCTTTACAAGGTTGCTTCTTTGTTTTCTCATTGATAAGGTATCATGGTAATTTTTTACTGCTTATTTGATGTTTTTAAGATTAAAAAATGTATTTTATTCTTTATATTTAGCTCTTTTCAACAGGAGGTTTGTCCAGACTGCCTTCTTATTCATCACAGTTGAATTCAGAAGAGGGAGAGATTATTTTTTAGTATTTACACAGAGGTTAAAAAATTCTAACCCAGAAGAACCTCAAGTCATTTTTTTTTATGTTTCACTCACTCTCACTCTTGAAAAAGGAATGTATAAAGACTTCATGTTTAAAATACCTTGAGATAACATATTCCAAGGGACTGCATTGTCCAATAATTATTTGGAAATTTTTTATATAGAAGTAAAATGGGCTGGTGGCTCAGACCATAAAGAATTTGCCTGCAATGCAGAAGAAGCAGGAGACCAGGGTTCAATCCCTGGGTCTGGAAAATTCTGGAGATGGGAATGGCAACCCACTCCAGTATTCATGCTTGGAGAATCCCATGGACAAAGGAATCTGGTGGGCTACAGTCCATGGGGTCACATAGAGTCGGACATGACCTAGTACACCACCATGTAATGTACTATGCACAATCACTTCTGTTGACAGTTAAAAGACAGTTCTAAGTGTAGCATTTATTGCTTTGGGTTGGAAGTGTCATTAATCTTGTATCTGAGGTCTTGGTTTTATTATCATAATTTTATTTCTGATGTTCTCAGACAGAGAGAAGGTCTAAAACAGCCAGTTTGCCCCTATGGTCCAAGTCATGTTCTTAACTTCCTCTTATCATTATGATGAGCTTTTATTTAAATATACGTGTATATATTTTCACTGAAACAAATACAAATTTTCCAAAGGCAGCACATTTTTGCTACACCCTAAAAAAATATATAAATGTTTTACTTTCTGTCTGATTGGTGAAAACAAAATCCATTTTTTTCTTCTGATACCGTTTGAATTTGAACTTCTCGCCTAATAAACATCCACAAAGCAATTAGTTGTGACAAGGTAGAAAATTTCCCTACTCAGATTGCTTCCATTTGCATAATATATTTACTCATTTCATAAGCTGTTTTAAATTGAGGATGTATTATTATTCAAATGATCTATTCTTAATTTTTTGAATTGCAATCATTTTGTTTCTTTACACTCTTTAAAGTAAGTTGGCACTCTGAAATCCAAAACTGTCTGTAGTCGTATCACAAAATAATAACCATCCCCCAGATACATGATGGACCAACCTGACATCACATAAACCAAAAGCAGACACAAAGATCTCTTGTTTCCTTTGCAAGTGTCTTATTCTCTATCACCGTCAACAGAGCCATCACCTAATAACTACATATAATGGGAGATTTATGAATCACTGTAGCATGAAAAAGTGTTTTGGTAGGAACAGAAATGCAATTAACTGACTTTTCAGCAATACCCTGAGAGAGAAAAAAACAAAAAACAAAAACCCGAGGCAACATTTCTCCAGCAATGCTAAATATGTATGAAATTCTCCAACTTTTCTGTCTCATGCTTAAACACATCACAGAATCCTTGAGAATCTGATCTAAGTGTCTTACTCTTGATTGTCTCTGTGTGTGTGCATGCTTACTCACTCAATCATTTCTGACTGTTTGTGACCCTGTGGACTGTGGCCCACCAGGCTCTTCCATCCATGGAATTTTCCAGGCAAGAATACTAGAGTGTGTTGCCTTGCCCTCCTCCGGGGCATCTTCCCAACCCAGGGATTGAACCCGCATCTCTTACATCTCCTGCATTACAAGTGGATTCTTTACCACTAGCTGGGAATTCTCTAGACATCTGAATATTTATTCTCTCTGTCTGTTAGGGAAGCACTTTAACTCTTACAAATGTGTAATAAATAAGTAGTATTTAATGTCTATTTATTACATCTCACAGCTTTTCTAACAGGGGCATGGGAATTACCCAGCAACTTGTTAGAAGTGTAGATTCTCAGGCTCTGTCCTGGACCCACTGAATAGGAATCTGTGCTTTTAAAAAGATCTGCAGGCACGTGCTTGACCTTAATGTCATTTCTGTCAATGTCAGGGAGAATTGCTAAGATTCCATCTCCTTGTGGCAATCCAGGAGACCTGGATTCAATCCCTGGGTCAGGAAGATCCACTGGAGAAGGAAATGGCTACCCACTCCAGTGTTCTTGTCTGGAGAATCCCATGGGCTGAGGAGCCTGCCAGGGTGCAATCCATGGGGTTGCAAAAAGTCAGACTCAACTGAGCAGCTAACAACCCAACAATAGCATCTCCTTTTAGAGCAGAATGAATGACTTTGGTGGTGGAGCTAAAGAGGTGGGCAGAGGGTGGGCAGTTGAGGGTTGATGGGAAGAAAAAACCTTGGCTTGGATTGGCCAAGAGACTCTTTACTTTGTCCAGCAAGGGTCCTCTGGTCTAAGAAATTGTCCTCTATAATAGCAGTGAAACATATACATTACCGTATGTAAAATAGATAACAAGTGCAAGTTTGATGTATGAAGCAGGGTACCCAAAGTCAGTGCTCTGTGACAACAAGGAGGCATAAGGTGGGGAGGTTGATAGGAGGAGGATTCAAAATGGAGTGGGACAGATGTGTATCTATGACCCATTCATGTGGATGCATGGCAAAAAACTATCACAGAATTTTAAGGTAATTATCCATTTAAAATAAATAAATTAATTTTAAAAAGAGAAAGAATGTGGTGACCTAAATGGGAATAAAATCCCAAAAGAGGGGATGAAAGTGAAAGTGTTAGTTGCTCAGGTGTGTCTGACTCTTTGTGATGCCGTGGATGATAGCCCAACAGGATCCTCTCTCCATGGAGTTCTCCCAGCAAGAATACAGGAGTGGCTTGCCATTCCCTTTTCCAGGGGATCTTCCTGACCCAGGGATCAAACCCAGGTTTTCTGCATTACAGGTGGATTCTTTACCCCTGGCTACCCAATAAGAATGGATAGACGATATGTATAGTTGATTCATTTCACTGTACAGTACAAACTAACACAACATTGTAAAGCAACAATACTCCAATAAAAGTTAACTAAAAATAAAGAGAATGTGGAAGATGAGTGCTTATTTCTATTTAGCTCCTTATCACTCTTTGCAACTCCTGGAGCACTGTCAATTGCAGAAAGCTTCTTCAAGTTCCAGGGCACTTTGATCCTAACAATAAAAATGTGGTTCTTTATATACAGGTTTTACCCCTCCCTATAGGTGGGCATATTACTGAGGGTAGGACTCATGTTTTTTCAAGTCTCCACTAGCCCAAGGATAATATTATGCATATAGTAGACTGTAATGGCATCCAGTCCTATCACTTCATGGCAAATAGGTGGAGAAATGATGGAAACAGTGAAAGACTTTATTTTCTTGGGCTCCAAAAACATGGCAGATGGTGACTGCAGCCATGAAATAAAAAGACACTTGTTCCTTGGAAGAACAGCTATAGCCAACCTAGACAGCATATTGAAAAGTAGAGACATTACTTTGCTGACAAAGGTCCATCTAGTCAAAGCTGTGGTTTTTCCAGTAGTCATGTACGGATGTGAATGTTGGACTACAAAGAATGCTGAGCGCTGAAGAATTGATGCTTCTGAACTGTGGTGTTGGAGAAGACTCTGGAGAGTCCCTTGGACTGCAAGAAGATCCAACCAGTTCATCCTAAAGGAAATTAGTCCTGAATATTCATTAGAAGGACTGACACTGAAGCTCCAAAACTTTGACCACTGATGTGAAGAACTGACTCATTGGAAAAGACCCTGATGCTGGGAAAGATTGAAGGCAGGAAGAGAAGGGGACGGCAGAAGATGAGATAGTTGGATGGCATCAGTGAGTTGATGGATATCAGTTTGAGCAAGCTCCAGGAGTTGGTGATGGACAGGGAGATCTGGCATGCTGCAGTCCATGGGGTCACGGAGTCGGACATGACTGGGCGACTGAGCTGAACTGAACATATGTCAAGAGTCAGAAAAGAGAAATTTAAGAATCTAGAAGACTGAAAGACAAAAGGAAAAAGGGAGAAAGGAAAGACCTCACATAAAGACTAAAACTGGCAAATTTGATCTAGATTAAGAACTTTACAGAAGTGTCAATATGAGTGACAAAATGTCGATAGAGAACACTTAAAGGTACTATTTATTGAGCATTTATAATCTATGTTAACACTATGCTTTTATATATAATATGCCATTTATTCTCTGCACTAATCCTAAGAGGTGGATACTAAGCATGAAAAACATCTCAAGAGACAGTTAAAGACAGATCCCAAGGCTCCAAACCTAGGCCTTTGGATGTATTCAGAAAATGCTTAACTTTCACCAGCAATCTGCATTTTAGGAAACACCCAAGTTGATTCTGATGCACTATACTTTGATGACTCACCTAGAACTTCAAATACTATTTACATAATGTAAAACGATTAACATTTCTGGCAGCCACATCACAGTTTTCTCATGTTAATTTTGCTGTCAGTCAGAATACAAGTTCTTTCTGCACTAATTACTTTCAAGACAGATCTGTCTCCCTCCAGTGTCATATTTGTACAGTTCAAACTGAAAACTGCAACAAGTAATCATACAGTTATTTCTTATTGGTTTCATCTGGTTAATCTAATCCTGTCTGTTGACAACTTTTTGGATATTTATTCTATTGCACCATGAGTTTATAATCTCTTTTAAGCTTAGATCATCCACACATTTGATAAGGGTGTCTCCCATTTGTATAACCATACAGATAGCCACAATGGTGTGATCACTCATCTAGAGCCAGACATCCAGAGTGCAAAGTAAAGTGGGCCTTAGGAAGCATCACGACGAACAAAGCTACTGGAGGTGATGGAATTCCAGTTGAGCTATTTCAAATCCTAAACAATGATGCTGTAAAAGTGCTTCGCTCAATACACCAGCAAATTTGGAAAACTCAGCAGTGGTCACAGGACTGGAAAAGGTCAGTTTTCATCCCAATCCCAAAGAAAGGCAATATCAAAGAATGTTCAAACTATTGCACAATTGCACTCATCTCACACTCTAGCCAAGTAATGCTTAAAATTTTCCAAGTGAGACTTCAACAGTACATGAACTGAGAACTTCTAGATGTTCAAGCTGGATTTAAAAAGGCAGAGGAACCAAAGATCAAATTGCCAACATCCAAAAAAGCAAGAGAGTTCTAGAAAGAACATTTACTTCTGCTTTATTGACTATGCCAAAGTCTTCAACTGTGTGGATCACAACAAACTGTGGAAAATTATTCAAGAGATGGGAATACCAGAACACCTGACCTGCCTCTTGGGAAACGTGTATGCAGGTCAGGAAGCAACAGTTAGAACTAAACATGGAACAATGGACTGGTTCCAAATAGGGAAAGGAGTACATCAAGGCTGTATATTGTCACCCTGCTTATTTAACTTATATGCAGAGTAAATCGTGAGAAACGCTGCGCTAGAGGAAACACAAGCTGGGATCAAGATTGCTAGGGGAAATATCAATAACCTCAGATACGCAGATGATACCATCCTTATGGCAGAAAGTGAAGAACTAAAGAGCCTCTTGATGAAAGTGAAAGAGGAGAGTAACAAAGTTGGCTTAAAGCTCAACATACAGAAAACTAAGATCTTGGCATTCAGTCCCATCACTTCATGGCAAATAGATGGGGAAACAGTGGAAACAGTGAGACTTATTTTTGGGGGCTCCAAAATCACTGCAGATGGTGACTGCAGTCATGAAATTTAAAGACACTTGCTGCTTGGAAGAAAATCTATGACCAACCTAGACAGCATATTAAAAAGCAGAGACATTACTTTGCTGACAAAGGTAGATCTAGTCAAAGCCATGGTCTTTCCAGTAGTTATGTAAGGTTGTGAGAGTTGGTCCACAGAGAAAGCTGAGTGCAGAAGAATAGATGCTTTTGAGCTGTGGTATTGGAGAAGACTCTGGAGAGTCCCTTGGACTGCAAGAAAATCAAACCAGTCAATCATAAAGGAAATCAGTCCTGAATAATCATTGGAAGGACTGATGGTGAAGCGAAACTCCAATCCTTTGGCCATGTGATGTGAAGAACTGACTCAGAAAAGACCCTGATGCTGGGAAAGATTGAAGGCAGGAAGAGAAGGGGACAACAGAGGATGAGATGGTTGAATGGTATCATTGACTCAATGGACATGAGTTTCAGTAAGCTTTGGGAGTTGGTGATGGACAAGGAAGCCTGTCATGCTGCAGTCCATGGGGTTGCAAAGAGTCAGACATGACTGAGCGACTGAACTGAACTGAACTGAATAAACCTCCAAGGATAAAAAGTAAAGAACAGCATTCTGTAAACTCATTAGAGGCTCCCTTAAAGGGGGGTGCATACCTGTTTGTTGACAATCTTCAGTTATGGCTGTTGCACCAACTATGGATTCACCTACTTCAGCTTTTCTCCAGTCTTTAGGTCCCTAGTGGGTTAGGGAAGATGGCACCCTGCATTAAATGCCTTGACTTGCTGAACAAGTTACAATATTTCTATTTCTTTCCCCTTTTGTACTATTAATAGTGTAGGAAATTATAGAAAAGGAGGTTTGTCTGGGATTCTGTTCAGTACACATTTTTGAACATCAGTCTATGTTTAGTGATTGTCTAGTACTTAATGAGCACACACACCAGAGATGAGGTGCTTTCCTTTTCTCCTAAGTAGTCACAAAGCATCCAT
The DNA here is from genome assembly GCF_963930625.1 of Muntiacus reevesi. Classification (NCBI taxonomy): domain Eukaryota; kingdom Metazoa; phylum Chordata; class Mammalia; order Artiodactyla; family Cervidae; genus Muntiacus; species Muntiacus reevesi. The sequence goes on from NC_089251.1 coordinate 120,577,683, forward strand.
TTAATAGCACTTTCTAGAATTGAATTAGACAGTGCAGGTAAAGACAGTTCTTCCCCCTCATAAGGCTTTCAATTGGTTCTCCATGTAGTTTTAGGTACTCTAAGGAATTGTGAAGAGGATCATTTTAATAGAAAAAAGTGACAAAGGGAATTCTTGTGGAAACTTAGGTTATGTACTTTAGACACATTCTTTTTGCTCCAAATTAACACAGAGATCAAATTAGAAGGGACTTTAGATACCAGGCGTGCAAGTCTAGTGACACTTTTTCTATCTTCTTCAACTATTATTTAATTATTTTAGAGCTATTTATCCTTTATTATTGTTGTTTTTCAGTCACTCAGTCATGTCTGACTCTTTGGGACTCCATGGACTGTAGCATGTCAGGTTTACCTGTCCTTCACCATCTCCCTTTATCTTTTATAAACTTAGCCAATGTTATCTCTAACCATGAGACTGTCAGTTTCTTAAGGAAATAGGACTTGTTTTATTCTTTTAAAACTCTAGTACAGTGCTTTGTTCAGTATCAGGAAAAAAGAACAAGTATTATTTGAAGACTAAGAAATTTTAGCAGACATCTGAGAGATTAGAAGGTCAGAGAATCAAGAAAAATTAAGAAAATTATGGAGAGAATTGTATTGGAGATAAAGTAAATGATGGAGCTTAAAATTTTGCCTTGGGTGGACTTGGGACTCACTAGAGACTTGTAGAGTTTAGAACACATAACGTCATCAAAATTGCCCAGTTTTCAGCCTTTTCACAAGCAATGAGAAGATAATTTGATCGTAGAAGCTATCAAATGTATTTTGCAAACCAGAATTTGATCCAAAGGTGAAATTAATTGCTTGCTTAAATATATGCCAGGTACTCTGCATGTATTATTGAAACAGAGCAGGAGGCTATGATCCTTACCCTCCATGTCCTCTGACTGCCTTTTAACTCTGGAAAACTTTAATCAAAGAATAATTGCAATCAGGGCTTTCCCAGTGGCTTAGCAGTAAAGAATCCACCTGCAGGAGACATAAGAGATGCCAGTTCAATCTCTGGGTCAGGAAGATCCCCTGGAGGAGGGCACGACAACCCACTCCAGTATTCTTGCGTGGAGAGTCCCATGGACTGAGGAGCCTGCCAGGCTACATTCAAAAGGGGTAAAGAGTCAGACACAACTCAAGCAACTGAGCACGTGTGCAAACAGGTGTAGTAAGAGAAGTGAAAGAATGAAGAAGCAAAGAAAACAAGTGGACAGGACAGAAGAGTAATCGTTTGGTCAATAAGCAAATTCAAGGACCTTTAGTTCCTTCTCAAAGGCTATAGGTAATACTCTGAACCATATTCTCTGAGTTGTCTCAGAGTCTGAAACCCTCAACAGGTGGAAGAAGTTAACTGTGAGTTGTCTTATAGAGTCTGAAACTCTCATCAGGAGGAAAAAATTAACTACATGATGACCAAACTGTAGTTGTGACACAAGCTGCCACAATTTCTAGAATTAGCTTTAAAAAAATGAGAACAATTGGAGCTGAATATTAATTGTATTTAAAATAATCAAGATGATGCTGGTCAGGCCACCGATGACCAGTTTCAAGATGACAGCCAGAGCTATCTGTGCTGTTTCTTCATGTAGCCCCTTCTGTCCAACTATAAAAGCTCTTGCCCACTGACTGTCAGTGGGAGAGAGTCAGCCTTTGGACAGAAGTCCCACCCTCCCCGCTGGCTGCTGGCATCTGAAATAAAGCAAACTTTCTTTTCCACCATCCTTGCCTCTTTAATGTCTTTTAGTGGCAAGCATCTGGGCCCCTCTTTTGGTAACATTATCTCATATTTAGTGGTCAAAGATACCATCAAGTGATTATTATGAAAGTCACTCAGTTGTGTTAGACTCTTTGCAACCTCCTGGACTGTAGCCTGCCAGGCTCCTCTGTCCGTGGAACTCTCCAGGTAAGAATACTGGAGTGGGTAGCCATGCCCTTCTCTAGGTAATCTTCCCAACACAGGGATCAAACACAGGTCTCTCACATTATAGGCAGATTCTTTAACATCTGAGCCACCAGGGAAGCCAATGAGAGGAATAAAGTACAACATGGAGAGACAATGGCCCAAAGTGAGTGGTGGAGCAAGGCAATTCCAACCCCTTGGAGTTTCCCCACACTCTCAACCTCTCAATATGTGCTCTGCTGCACTTACTACATGATACTCAACATGAACAATCTTTAATGCAATATCACAAGGAACTTATATTTCAGTCAGTTGTAACTGCTTATCCTTTGACAAAGTCTGCTTAGGCTCTTGTGTGTTATTTACATCAAGAGTGGAAAAGTGCATTGTCTTAGGGTGTTGGGATCGTTTCATTGTTCAGAAGACCAAGTTTGCTACAGTAAAAAAAAAAAAAAAAAAAAAAAAAAAATTACACTTACAAAGAGAAAGGTATGCCGCAAATAAAAATATAGTTGTACTGGTTAATGTAATTAATATGAAAATATACACATACATATGCATATATATGTATATAAATATCTTTTACAATCAATTGGACCTTCAAAGTCATTATTCTAGTGATAGGTGCACAAAATGATAAATACTTCAAGATAGCCTTGATGAAAAATTACAACAAAGTTATTCACAAATAGGCATGTTTACAATTACCTCTTTCAACATTACTTTCGGTACTTTTACTGTAATCTGTTAGAAATACATACAAGCTATTCTTAAAAAGATCCGAATATACTAGGAATTAAAAAAAAAAATAACGTTAAACTAGTCCAATTCAACAATTTGATGGTTCAATAATGAAAATTCTCTAGTATATGAACTTTGATGATAAAAGCATTTGCCCAGTCAGGAGTTCATCATGGAAAACCACTGTGGTGATTATTCTCTTTTCCAAAACTCTTAAAGCTCTCTTAGCTTAAAGTGAACAGCTATTTCAATGATATTGCATTTGCTTCTGGAGAAGCATGCATCAACAACATAACTAACATGCCCAATTGACTATGCATTATGTACTCATTGAACATATCATCTGAAAACTAATTTAACTCAATATGTTGTAGCAAAAATCTGACTATATATGTTAAACACTAATAAACCTATTAGTAAAGCCAACTTTGAAAAGTTGAAACCAGCATCTTTATGCCGAAACAAAAAACAACTTTTACTTTACCAAATCAGTATTTTCACAACACAGAGGGAAAGGATTTCTGTATAGTCTGAAGGATTTATCATACAGTTAGCCTTGTGCAGGGTAAAGGCTTTTAGTTCGGATTGTCTATGTGAAAGAAGTTAATTTGCTCATTACATAAATAGCATTTTACCCTGGGGAAGCATTGTCAGCTTTGACAATGTTGGTTTTGATGGAGGTTCAAGACATTGTAAAGGAGACAGGAATCAAAACCATCCCCAAGAAAAAGAAATACAAAAAAAGCAAAATGGCTGTCTGAGGAGTCCTTACAAATAGCTGTGAAAAGAAGAGAAGCAAAGAGCAATGGAGAAAAGGAAAGATATACCCATCTGAATGCAGAGTTTCAAAGAATAGCAATGAGAGACAAGAAAACCTTCCTCGGAGATCAATGCAAAGAAATAGAGGAAAATAATAGATTGGAAAAGACTAGAGGTCTCTTCAAGAAAATTAGAAATATCAAGGGAGCATTTCATGCAAAGATGGGCACAATAAAGGAAGAAATGGTATGGACTTAACAGAAACAGAAGATATTAAGAAGAGGTGGCAAGAATACACAGAAGAACAATACAAAAAAGATCTTCATGACCCAGATAATCATGATGGTGTGATCACTCACCTAGAGCCAGGCATCCTGGAATATGAAGTCAAGTGGACCTTAGGAAGTATCACTATGAACAAAGCTAGTGGAGGTGTTGGAATTTCAGTTGAGCTATTTCAAACCCTAAAAGATGATGCTGTGAAAGTGCTTCATTCAATATGTTAGCAAATTTGGAAAACTCAGCAGGGGCCACAGGACTGGAAAATGTCAGTTTTCATTCCAACCCAAAGAAAGGCAATGCCAAAGAATGCTCAGATATGCACAATTGCACTCATCTCACATGCTAGTAAAGCAATGCTGAAAATTCTCCAAGCCAGGCTTCAACAGTACATGAACTATGAGCTTCCAGATGTTCAAGTTGAATTTAGAAAAGGGAGAGGAACCAAAGTTCAAATTGCCAACATCTAAGAGAGTTCCAGAAAAACATCTATATCTGCTTTATTGACTATGCCAAAGCCTTAGACTTGTGGATCACAATAAACTGTGGAAAATTCTGAAAGAGATGGGAATACCAGACCACCTGACCTGCCTCTTGAGAAATCTGTATGCAGGTCAGGAAGCAACAGTTAGAACTGGACATGGAACAATGGACTGGTTCCAAATAGGAAAAGGAGTACATCAAGGCTGTATATTGTCACTCTGCTTACTTAACTCATATACAGAGTACATCATGAGAAATGCTGGGCTGGAAGAAGCACAAGCTGGAATCAAGGTTGCTGGGAGAAATATCAATAACCTCAGATATGTAGATGATACCACCTTTAAGGCAGAAAGTGAAGAAGAACTAAAAAGCCTCCTGATGAAAGTGAAAGAGGAGAGTGAAAAAGTTGGCTTAAAGCTCAACATTCAGAAAACTAAGATCATGGCATCTGGTCCCATCACTTCATGACAGATAGATGGGAAAACAGTGGAAACAGTGACTGACTTTATTTTTCTGGGCTCCAAAATCACTGCGGATGGTGACTGCAGCCATGAAATTAAAAGACGCTTACCCCTTGGAAGGAGAGTTATGACCAACCTAGACAGGATATTAAAAAGTAGAGACATTACTTTGTCAACAAAGGTCCATCTAGTCAAGGCTATGGTTTTTCCAGTGGTCTTGTATGGATGTGAGAGCTGGACTGTAAAGAAAGCTGAGTGCAGAAGAATTCATGCTTTTGAGCTGTGGTGTTGGAGAAGACTCTTGAGAGTCCCTTGGACTGCAAGGAGATCCAACCAGTTCATCCTAGAGGAGATCAGTCCTGGGTGTTCATTGGAAGGACTGATGTTGGAGCTGAAATTCCAATACTTTGGCCACCTGATGCAAGGAGCTAACTCATTGGAAAAGACCCTGATGCCGGGAAAGATGAAGCCACAAGGAGAAAGGAACGACAGAGGATGAGATGGTTGGATGGCGTCACTGACTCAATGGAGATGAGTTTGAGTAAACTCTTGGAGTTGGTGTTGGACAGGGAGGCCCTGCGTGTGTGGTCCAACGGGTCACGAAGAGTCGAGCACACCTGAGCTGAACTGAAGTCCATAGATACACTAAAAATTACTGAATTGTACACTTTAACTGGATAAACTATGCAGCAGGTGAAATATACTCAAATAAACTGTAAGAAAAAATGTTAGTTAATGAAGACAACTCGTGAAAATGTAGCCATATAGAATAAAATGAAGGAAGGAAGCGAGAAAAGAAAGATGGAAGGGAGGAAGATAAGAAAGAAGGAAGGTATCTACACTGGATAGCTTGGGTGGAACAGATAAGTAACTGGAAAAGAAGACTACATGGTGAGAAAATGTTAGTTTCCGGTTTAGAGATTGATTCAAAGGTGCTTATTACACTACCAAAATAAACAAATGTATTTTTTAAAGGTAGCTTTTTTTGATTATCAGTGATGATATTGGACCAGAAACCAAGGATTCTGATGAATACAACTCTGTTAATCTGAGGTCAAAAAAAGAAAATTCATGATTTGAGAAAAAGAAGAGATAGGAGAAGGAGGAAATCCCTTGAAAAGACAAAACTTATCAACGTAGGTACCAAAACTTATCAACATTCATTTTTTTCTTACAGTTAAGATTTCCATTAATGCTGGAACAGCCAATGAGAATAATAACCAATTAATAACTTCAAGGTTACTCTAAAGGGTCGTTCAAATGCTGGACGCATGAGCTAAATGACATGAATTAATTAAATTTCTCAATATTCTCATTGGCAAAAAAGATCATTGGAGTGAATGATTTATGAATTCGACCCTAGCTCTAGAATCTGATAAATCTGAGGCATCTAAATTCCATGTCTTCTAGAATGTTATTCTTTTTTATTAAGGTGTCTTGATTTTATGACTGGTAAGCAGAGATGCCATGCTGGGTGATCATGTGTCTACATGCTCATCATATGAAAATACCAACAAATATGAAAAAGCAACTTTATGCCCCATACAGTTGATAAATATCAAATTTCCAAAAGAAAACAATTCAGCTGTAACGTGAGAATTTAATTGTAAACATTGTCTTATTCTCTCAGGATTTTTGGTCTATCAGTAATAGTAATCTGACTAAATGACAATGAAGAAAGAACACTGAAAAACATTTTGAAGGATTTTATAGAAAATGAAGGTTCAACATGCACTAGAAGAATGAGATCAGATTTTTTTTAAAATAATTACTGTTTGATATTAACTTTTCCATCAACATTGATTAATTGAAAGTAAAAAAAGGGGAAATTAGTGGAATATTGGCCTGTGTTACAGCTAAGATTAAAATTAACAGCTGGAGTATTGGTGAGGTAGTCATGTTCCTTGGCAGCAATCTTATTATTCATTTAGGAATGTCATTTTAAAAGTTGCTAATTGGCAGCTAATGGTGTATGGACTCATTGCAATGAACATATCACTTCATATCATGATGAGTCTATGTTCCCAACTAAAGGTACCATGTGGTCTAGTGATCATATCCGGATATAAGTGAGTGCCTGCTTCTTAATTGGGGAGGGTTTAAGACAAAAATATAATCAAATAATTGTAGAACATTAGAGCTGGAAATGAATTTGTCAAAATGCTTCATTTTATAAATGAGAAAATTGAGGTTCAAGATGGCTAAATAACTTCTCCTTGATCATTTAATTTGGGATGATCTAGGATTGCAAATATCTTTAACTCTTTATTTGTTGTATTTATTACAGAGAATATAACAGGCCACTATAATTATTTGCATCAACTCTGAGTTCTTAGAAAATTTTATTTCTAAGCATTTGTTAATCAATTATCCACCCTTAAATACTGAATCCCTGAAATGCTGAAACTAAACTTGCTTTTCCCACAATATTTCTTGTCAAAGCAAGAATTGCAGCAGGGAAAATTAAACAGGAGTTTATTCAAGGCTACTGCAGTAGGACAGTTCAGACCCTAGTCTGAGCTCAATTCCACTGAAACAAAGGATGGGAGAGCTCTTAAGAGCTGGGGAAAGAGGATTGTGGATCTGTGTTTGCTAACTGGCTTTGTCCAGAGGAAAAGTGAACATTTTCATGTATTTAAAAAGGCAGTTTTTTAACTTGGAGATGGATGAGCATGAAAGTTAGACTCCCATCTTTCCACTAAGACTGAGAGACAAGGACATTATCCTCCTTGATAATTATGTTTCAAAATCCTAGTTCTTGATAAAGATGGTCCTGAGTTGTAAAACTAACAAGTGGCTTCTGAATATATTTTTATCTCAAAAGGGAAAAGAGTTTATAATTTTTCAGTTTTTTAAAGTGGGAAGATGGAGGGATTTCTGTGGTTAGACCAACTGAACTCTGGGCTGGAATGAGAGAAGGGTCATGGGAATAGAGGCCGGAGGAAGCCCGTCTAAAGTTTAGTTAAGATGAGTAAAACTTTGATGCCATCTTGGTCAAGCCCAAGAGCGACTCTTCAGAGTAAGCTGATGTAATTTTTTACATGGCAATTATGTCAGAAACATCCACAATCAGCCAAAATGATTTAAAGCATGAACAGAATCACACTACCCTATGAAGACTTACGTGGGGGGGGGGGGGGGGGGGACGCTTAGGCAATCAACTTATGCTTCAGGCATTTGGAAGAGTCTATGTTCTCTTCTCACATGAAGAACCAACAGTTTCTGTATCTTGTAGTGGAAGACACATTATAACTGTGCTAATTCTCTTGTCTCTAATTCTTCTAATCTATAACTTTGCACACCCTGCCTCCAGACTATTTTTTCCCTTATTTTCCACTTCAGGACCCCAAGTTTATTTTCTTCACCTCAACACAATCATTATCTTTAAAAATAAAGCTATTAGAAGAACTAGGAATGTTCCCACCAAGGAATGGAGTGACCTTATTTGATGAGAGTAATTCTTATCTATTCTTATCTCTATTTCTGCTTTTGGTTAGAATTGTATACATTAAGACATTTGCAACTTTGTGAAAACTCAAATTCTAAATTTCCAAAAATTTTAGAACATTTTGGCAATAAAACCTCTGTCACCATTTTTAGTCTTTCCTTTGAATTATAGTTTTCAGATAAAATGGTGATTTTGAAATTATTCTTATTGCTAGCATTTTATTATTATACTTTAGTTTTTGCTTATGGATTTTGATAATTTATACTAAATTTAACTTTCTGTAATTTTCTGTAATTTTTTCTTTAGAATTACATGAGGGATTAATCTTTATTTTTATCAAAAATTATTAATTGAATAGACAATTTTTGAAAAAAATGAAAATGCTTTAACCAATAGAATATTGTAATAATTAATTAAATTATTTAATAACTGAAACATTGTTAGATAAAATGTCATGCTTGAATTATCTTCTATACCCTTGGTTCCTAATCATTTTCAAGAAGAGAAGCAGTTGTTTATTTCCCTTAAGTATGTTTACTGAATTAATAGGGATTTGACTTTCTGTTCCCAAGACAGTGAATCCAGCTTGCATTTTGACTGCTCCGTTGAGCAAGGTGAAATTAATGTGGAGCTTCATCAAACAGCTATAGTACAAATATGGGAGATTGAAGACACATAGGGTCCAACGTAGGGGGCAATTGATGACCATGGTGGGAGAGGCAGAGAACAAAAGGGATGGATTGGGGGAAGAGGAGAGGCTCAGAAGAGAGAACCAGGGTGATGTGGCTAAGTCTCATCACCCCTGGAGAACCATGACCAGGAACTGCTATCTGGATGGAAAGGCACACCTAATGGAATTCTTGAGTGGAATAATTGTACCTAAACTGTCATCTCTACACCTGTGTGTGTGGAAACTTTGGCAAGTGATGGTGGGCAGGGTCAGTCACACAACTTGGGCGCAAAGGGATCTTGACCAAAATTACCTTGAAGCCCTGGTCCCCAGGTCTTCCTGCAGCTTTGTTATTAGGTGACATGTAGCAGTGCCCTCCAGAAGCAGAAGAAATCCATGGGATGGTGTCAAAGAGGAAGAGAATATGTTGATGGTTCTGTAATTTCCTCTTTGATTCCTTACAACTGTAAAGAAGGATAGTGGTCCCCAGAGCAGACCAATGCCTGGAACTGAGGTTTTCTTCAGGGAGACCAAATCTGCATATGGTGAAATCCAGGGTTCTTCAGTAAAGTTAGTTAGTGAAGCCAAATCTGGTCTCCATAATCCAACACTGAGTTAAATCTCAGGGGCAGAGTTTTGGGTGAAGAATAACTTTATTGCTTTGCAGGCAAAAGGGGGCCACAGCAGGCTAATAACCTCCAAAACTATGTCTTCCATTGTGGATAAGGTAGTGAGAAGAGCTCATAATCAGCTTGTGGACATTCTTCTGACTTCTTGGTGGTATGGCAATTGGGAGTCAGCATCATAAACCTTCTGGTCCCAATCTGTCCAGGGTCTCCTCGTGGGCAGCAAACCATTAATTTCTCCCACCTGGTGGGGGTTTCATTACTGGCAAAACAGCTCAAAGCTATTGCTATATATATCCCTTGAGGGGGAGCCTGGACTTCACCCCAAGGCTGCACTATTGTTTCTTTTGACTGGTCATCCCTTCCCTGATTAGCGTCTGTTTAGACCTGCTCTTGAAACTCAGTGAAGGTTAAAGAGGCTGAATGAAGCCTATTTCCTGTAATCAAGAAACGGGGGACACAGAGAGGCTTTTGTGCCCAGGAGAGCTCCGCAAAGTCCTGCTTGGTATCACTGGGAGGCCCAGCTTGTTGGACCCACAAATTAGCACAAACTTTGTTTTGGTTTTCCTCCATGATCACCACCCCAAGCATTTTGTCTCTAGGGGGACAAAATTAAGGTCAAGAAAGACAGAGACCAAGAGACCCAGAGAAAAAAAATCATACACGGTGAAGTCTTTAAATTGAGTATTTTTGAGTATATCAAAGTAATTAAATCAAACAAACAAAAGAGATATTTGAAGGAGTGTCCTAGTGCAGTTTTTCTCTGAAGCTGACTCTCAGATTAGCATCTGATGTAGTGCCATTTATTTGGAAGGGCACTCTTGAAAACATCTGTCAGTCAGGAGCCAGGAAGTGAGACGGGAGAACTGGAAGCCAAGAAGTGGAGAGTCAGTGATCAGGTGTCACTGCAGATACCTCTGTGGGCGTCTGGTATGTGCTTTGAACATGCTTGAGCATCTCTCCTAAGAGACAAGAAATTTAAGGTATATATCCATGAAATTCTCTTTATTTGTTAAGCATTGCTGATAGGAGAGTTAACCCCCTGCACTGCTACTTGTCTTGAATAGAGACTGAGCATTTTTCTGCTGGCCAGGGAAATCTCTCAACTGGAGCCATAAGAGTTTGCCAGCAGGGGGTTGCTCAGTCACTCTGTCACGTTAGACTTTTTGTGACCCATGAACTGTAGCCTGCCAGGCTCCTCTGCCCATGGAATTTTCTAGGCAAGAATACTGGGATGGGGTACCATTTCCTACTCCAGGGGATTTTCTGAGCCAGGGATCGAACCTGCATCTCTTGCATCTTCTGCATTGGCAGGAGGATTCTTTACCACTAGCACCACCTGGGAAACCCGTTAGGAGGTTGGGATGTGGCAAAAATAGCTGCTACTGCTAGGGACAGAGTGAAGGGACAAAGTAAGTGATTAAATAGTTAATCCCACTAGGGGATTATGAGTAGGAAAGAAATATGGGAGATCCCTATAAGTTAATGATTACTTATAAAGCAGATTTGTTTAACCACAAAACCAAGCAGTCTTGCTCAGCAAAAACATCATGCCGTAGAAGCATGAGACATGCCCCAGAACAATAAAACAGTGGTGGCATGAGACCCACATCCTGCCCAGTGAGCTCAGTAAGTTATTAATCCCTAGGACGTGCCCTCTGCACACATACAAAAAACAAAAAGAAAAAACAACAATATTTGTGGACCTAGTTTGACCTTATAGGGACAAGAAAACTCCCCCCTACTCAACCTGGAGGAGAAGCTGATGATGGACACATGATGTCTACTCAAGAAAGACAAAGAAGTTCTTCCTCCACCCACTATTTCCTTTGTATATATGAAACTGTAACCCAGTAAGTTCTCAGGGTGCAGCATTTTTGCCCACCAACTTGTAAACCTCACAAGCATCCTTTTCTAACAAATCACTCCTTACCTATCATTTTGTCTCTCACTGAATTATTTTCTGCACTCAGACATAAAGGACTATGGTACCAGACTCTTTGAAGCCACCTGAAATGGCACTAAATGGTTTCACTACTGCAAACAGGAAGACAAAGCAATTAATAAAGAAATATTGAAAATAAAAAACAATGCGGACATTGTAGGAAAAAAAAAAAAGATGGACAAGAAAAGCTTTGTACCAGACCCAACTAAAGAAGAAGTTAATTTAACGAATTAGAAGTTATTTGTAGGTTACGCGTGTGCATGCTAAGTCACCTCAGTCATGTCTGATTCTTTGAAACCCCATGGACTGTAGCCCGCCAGGCTCCTCTGTCCATGGGATTCTCCACGCAAGAGTACTAGAGTGGGTGGTCATGCCCTCCTCCAGGGGCTCTTCCTGATCCAGAGATCAAACCTGTGTCTCTTATGTCTCCTGGGAGACATAAGGGTTCTTTGTCACTACCACCACCAGAGAAGCCCTAATTATAGGGTACTCACAAGTTCCATGGAATAGATACTATGCAAATCAAATTATGAAGAGATAATGCTAAATTTGTGCATTAAAAGGGAGAAACTTCTATTGATAGCAGGATGGAGGAGATTCTAAAAATAAATAAATAAATAAAATGCTGAATAAAGTATTTCCAAACATTTATTTTTGATGTCACAGAGGAGCTGACAAGTTAACAAGGCCAAAAGCTAAATGAAGACAGTAAGGCAACTGTCAGAGAGGCAAGTAAAGACTGAAATCTGCTTTCCCCTTGGGAGAATTTGTCACACTGGGTAAACTTGAATTTCAATTATTATGGCCTTATGAGATATTGGAACTGGAAACAAGTCCAGATGGAGAATGCTATAGGCAACAGTCTCAGTGTAAGGGGAACTAGAAATAACCCTCTCCTTTCCCACCCTACCATCCCACTTATTCATCGATTCATCCATCATCCATCCTTTTCTCATGCACACACCTACCAGAAGACTGTAGAAAACAAAGAAAACAGGTAAACATAAACTTTACAAAAATAACTTACTTGTTAAGAGCTTTGGCAATCAGTGGAAAAAAAATAAAAAGAGCTTTGGCAATCAGTGAGATACTGGAGGTATTTTCTTTTCCTAATGTAATTTGTAAACTACAGGTTTTTCTCACATGATTTTGCAGCTTGAATTTACATTAGCTGGTTGATCCTGAATGACTTAAGCCATTAATTTAGCTTAAAGTCGTCCTACTGCATGACTCCACTTATATGAGGTATCAAAAATAGTCACATTCATAGAAGCAAAGAATCAAATGTTGGTTACCAGGAACTGGGGTTGGGGTGGGGATGAGGAATTGTTAATCAGCTAGTATAAAATTTCAGTTATGCAAGATGAATGAGTTCTAGAGAATTGTATCCTCATTCTCAGTGAATTGAGTTACTTTCTTTTAAGCTTGTTGTTTTAGGGTTAGAATAGAAGAAACTGCTTATTACTCTTCAGCTGGGCTACAATTTACCCAGGCCTCCATAATTTCCACCATTTTGAAGGAAAGAGCAGCCAACATTGCTGAATAACATAAAAGCATTGAAAACAGTGCTCTCCCTAGCCCAAGCTATGTCGTGACCACGGTTTTGCGTCTTGACAGCAGTCCCAGGCACTTTACACCATGGATTACAGTAGCCACTTAATGACAAAAAGCAGTATGATCAGACAGCAAGAGAAACAAGAAACTTCCAGAACTGTAATTTTGGCAGAGCAAAAATCATACAGTGGCAACTCATTAAGTCAGTAGAACCTCAGCATTGTCATTCAGTTCTATAGTAACTGGTGGTAGAGAGCAGAAGAATGAGGGGAGGAAAATGTCAGCTCCTCTCTCTTTACAAGTCATTAGATTTAGCTCAGCCTGTCTGCATGGCTTTGTAGCTGCAGGCAACATGGGTTCTCGCCAAGCCCCTGGGAGTGAGAGGTGCCAAGACCCAAATGTTCTTGACTGAGTGGTTGCTTGTGTACATCTGTGTCTTTGGCTGGTAGCTGATCAATCCCAATTTTGATAGCCACTTTTGCAAGTACATAAAAGCAAAATGAACCAAGCTGTTTATTTTCACATCTTAGCCTTCGCCTATTATGTTGCATTTATTTCTCCAACTGATACCATTTACTGATTCTCTGATAATCTTGTTGCCAACTCTTGGGAGTAGAAGAAAATAAATAACATTTAATTTTTGTAAAGAAAAAGAACTTTGTCCAAGATATTTGAAATTTTAATGCACGTGCTACTGAATAAAATTTAACAAAATAGTACATTTATTTTATCAAAAGATAGCTTGGTTGAAGAGTGAGAAAGGCAAAACCTACAAGCTAAAATACAAGTGGGGTTTTAAAAGATACTATATCTTCAAAAATATGCATGGTATTATTTTTCTTTTTTTCTGAGAAAATTTATATGAAGCTGAACCCAAGCTGTTTATATATACTCTAGGCACAAAGTTTTGAATTTCATAATGTCCCAATAATAAAAAAAATAATCCAAGCCAGCACTTAATAAATATGATTGATTTTGATGGACCTCATAGCTGAAGATTGATAAATATCTCCCTTTATTTTTTTTTTTAAAGAGAAAATCAACAGAGATCTATTATGTAGCACAAGGAATTCTGCTTAATACTCTGCAATAACCTAATTGGAAAAAGAATTTGAAAAAAATTTTTAAATGTATATGTAAAACTGAATCACTCTGTTGTCTATCTGAAACTAATACAACATTGTAGATCAGCTATGCTGCTGCTGCTGCTGCTAAGTTGATTCAGTCGTGTCTGACTCTGTGCGACCCCATAGACGGCAGCCCATCAGGCTCCTCTGTCCCTGGGATTCTCCAGGCAAGAACACTGGAGTGGGCTGCCATTTCCTTCTTCAATGCATGTGTGCATGCTAAGTCGCTCAGTCGTGTCCGACTCTTTGCGACCCCATGGACAGCAGACCACCAGGCTCCTTTGTCCACGGAATTCTCTAGGCAAGAGTACTGGAGTGAGTTGCCATTTCCTTCTCCAAATATCTCCCTTTAAATTCATCTTCTGCTTCTGAAACTTGGAGATAAAGGTATACATACATGATTTTGTTAAGTGAATAGACAACTTACTCTGAGTTATTTTAAAAGGCTCTACATATCTCTGACAACCTATTACATCCAGAAAGAAGAATGTGTGGACATTTGGTGATAAGTTCTTATGGTTTCTTGTATTTTGTATGCTACTTTCCCAGGAATGCAAATCTTTTTATAGCAAAAATTTGGATTATTCCTATGACATTTCTGCTGACTCACATGCCGGTAACTAAGATTCAGAATACATCATCAGTATCAGGAAAGTACTTAATGGTTTAAAATTGGAGCACTATTTCAAGAATTTTCTGATAAACATTTGTTGAGAAGAAAATATGTTGTTTTAAAAAACAGCCACACTGATCAGAAAAATAACATACTTTTGAAAGAATCAGATAAGGAAAATATACTCCACTCAAGTACCTTTTCATTTAGAAAAGCCAACATTATTTTCAGCTCCTGCAGCATCCATCCTAAGTGATCCATGCCTCTCTGCCTTTGTTGTCAGCTGGATGCTACTGTTTGCATATCTTCCATGTGCTAGCTCATTTTGTAATAACAGCTAGATCTGAATGAGTCCTGTATTTGTCACACATAACTTCCAGGTCTATCTGATAGAATGTGGTTTTTTAAAAATCTGAGCTAAAAAATAGATCTTTCACAGGGAATTAATTCTATTCATTTAGGAGTCATTCAGAAAATAAAAGCTATTTTGATATAAAAGAATTTTGTTATCTTTTCCAGTTTATACATCTCTATCCCATATGTGATTCACCTGGGCTTTTAAGGGGAAAGGTCTGAAGGTAAATATACAAGAGCTTTTCTGTTCATTGTTCTGGACATATCAAGAATTCTCTTGGATTCATTTTCATGAATTCTCATGGATAAGTGAGCAGGTGGAAAGTGAGTTTGTTGTTTAGTTGCTAAGTCATTTCCGATTCTTTGCAATCCCATGGGCTATAGCCTGCTAGGCTCCCCTGTCCATGGGATTTTTTAAGCAAGACTATTGGAGTGGGTTGCCATTTCCTCCTCCAGGGGGGTCTTCTTGACTCACACTAGAGATATAAGTGGCTGAGCAGTTAAGTGGTGTTTGTACTGAGTAATTTATTCAGAACCTATAGAATCACAAGCTGATAGCCTCTTGTTTACTATACCTCTTGCAGAAATTAATTCCAAAATTTTATTAAAAATCTCCATATTCCTGCTAAGAAGACTCCTTTTCCAATTTATGGTCTTCAATGAACTAGAGCTGTTTTCTGTATTGTACAGTGAGTAGGAAATACAGCAGCATTCAAGAAAATGAGCTGGTTTTAAAATTCCCACTTTGCTGTTATCAAAGACCTCTTTGGAAGCTTTTTTTTTTAAGTTAATGACCACATTGTCAGCATATATATACATATATATATGTATGTATATATAACAAAATATTACAGTATACATATATTGCATGTCAGATGTAAAGGTAGAAAATGTGACTTGGGTTGGAAATACAACATTCACATTTCCTGCTGAGGAATTTATCTGTCTAGCATATTAGAAAATCCACCGGGGTTTGTGTCTACTCCTACACACGCACACAGCTTCAGTTAATATACTCAAGCTTGACAAAAGGTGTGTGTGCGTGTAACCTTCATCTTGTTCTAGAGTAAAACAATAACATTTTATCTGTACAATAGGCCTGTGATGTTTGCTGAAATGCCCTGCAGTATCCACAGCAGAGCGTTCTACACAAGGGCAGATACTGTTCCCAGTACTTTAGAAAGAAGACCCATCCAATCACATCGTGGAGATCTTCCACTTTGAAATATCTGATCTAGAAATATCTAGATTAAAATGAACATCAGAGGCAGTGTTTAAGGAAAATAAGTCTGAAGACTCAAATATGTCTCCTGCTTTGGGGGCTACAGAAGCAAGAAACTGAAGTCTGTAAGAGCCATTTTCCCCACTGGATTCTCTCCAGATATTTTAAACACAGTTAGAATCCTTCAGCTCAACCCTGTCAATCTTCTGAGCCAGTCTCAACGTTCTTTGCCTTGTTTTCCTCTAGAAAATGATACTGTCTCTATGTGAGAAGCGTAAGACATAGTGGTGAACACTATGGGCCAGGGAGCCTTGCTGTCTGGGCTCTAATCCCAGCTCTGCTAAGCACCGATCACATAACTAGTCACATAACTGGATCTGGGCATAATGAAATATTATTGGACAATAATAGTGCTGATCTCATGGGGGACAGTTGTGAGGTTTATATGACTTAATATATGTAAAATACTGAGAATGACGCTTGGAAAACTTTGTTGTTCAATCCTTAGTTTCATGTCCAACTCTTTGCAACCCCATGAACTGCAGCACACCACACTTCCCTGTCCTTCACTACCTCCAAGGTTTTGCTCAGAATCATGTACATTAGCTTGCCAGGTGGTGTTAGTGGTAAAGAACCTGCCTGCAATTCAGAAGACAGAGACACAGGTTCCATCCCTGGGTCCATAAGATCCACTGGAGGAGGGCACAGCAACCCACTCTAGCATTCTTGCCTGGAGCATCCCGTAGACTAAGAACCTGGTGGACTACCATCCACAGAGTCACAAAGAGCCAGACACAACTGATGTGACTTAGCACACATGCATATCCATTGAGTCAGTGATGCTATCAAACCATCTCATCCTCTGCTACCCCCTTCTCTTCTTGCCCTCAATCTCTCCTACTGTTAGATTTACATAGTAAGACAAATCATTAGATTTACATAAATCATACTATTTACACTGCTTAATTCACTATTTTTCTATGTCAGGTACTGGTTCTCCAACTGGCAATATGTAGCCCAGAAAATATGAAATCTTGTCTAATAAAAACAGTACATCTTTAATATGAAAATGGAATGAATAATACCAGTTGTTGATTTCTCAGAAATATGAGCCTGTTACTAAAAGAAGACTAGACTGCAGTCTTAGTTGAGTCCAGGAAGAGGAAGTCAGAAAGGACATTTATAGGTCTTTGACATCCGGTTTAAGTGAATTAGGACATGTCTTTCAAGAAGGAGAAATATATTGGTCAATGTTTAAGATGTAATAGTTTAGGATTGGTGAATATAGTGAGGGTGAAGTGAGGTGAGGATCTTGGGGTGAGTCTTGATAAGTAAACCACAGTTTGGTAACTGAGTCATTTGCCCAGGGGAATAGGCTGTTGCCACAGATAAATCACTTTCCAGGAAATTTCTGAGACAAACATTGAATTCATGTCTTATCTTTCCTTGGTAATGTTTTCCTGGAATAAATAACGAAGTCAGGATACCATAGGTGAACCCAGTTCTGGGTCCAAATGGCTATGTCATGTTGATGTAAGTGATTGCAATTTTCAAAGTAAAGTTTAAATCATCCTTGATGTTAAAACTTATCTGCTACCATGCTTAACATTTTGATGTATTATCATTCAGTCAACATTTATTTACAATATTAAGGACTAAGTGAATACATTTGCATTCTGATGTTTTATGTAGTATTATATTGTACATTTTTCCATTTTAATAAAATGACAGCAAGAATTTTAATGACCATAAGTTCGCCCTATGATTTCATATAACTTATTATTTGTATTTAATCTCCATACAGATTTTGAAGCTGCATCATTATTTTTAGATTTTTGTAAACTACACAACGATGAATATTCTTGTGTATAAACTTTGTGTTCACTATTTCTGTTTTGTTAAAACAAATTCCAACTGAGGGCAAAAGTTCCCATTCAAGGGGTACAGGTCTATCTCTATATATTTCCAAATTGCACTCAAAGTATTACAAAGTTTGGTAGAATTTATTAAATAAAAAAACAAATTGGAGAAGGAAATGGCAACCCACTCCAGTATTCTTGCCTGGAGAATCCCAAGGAGAGAGGAGCCCGGCGGGCTACAGTCCATAGGATCACAGACTCAGACATGACTGAAGCAACACGCGAGCACAAACACTCATTTTAAAAATGGTTCTGAATGGCAGGAATAGAGACTCAGACATAGAGAATGGACTTGTGGACACAGCGGGGGAAGAGGGATGAGTTGAGAGTGTAGCGTTGACATATATCCACTTCCACGTGTAAAACAGAGAGCTAGTGGGAGGTCGCTGCATAACGCAGGGAGCTCAGCCTGGTGCTCTGTGAGGACCTAGAAGGGTAGGACTGGGGGAGGGTGGGAGAGAGCCTCAAGAGGGAAGAGATATTTGTGGACTTACGACTGATTCACATTATTGTACAGAGGAAACAAAACACATCGTAAAGCAATTATCCTCCAATTTAAAAAAGTATTTTAACAAGTAAATAAGCAAATGATCATATGGCCATGGCTCACATATTTTAATTACTTCCTTGGAAACTTCAACTCAATCACTCAGTCATGTCCGATTTTTTGCTACCCCATGGACTGTAACCCTCCTGGCTCCTCTGTCCATGGGATTTCCCAGGCAAGAATACTGGAGTGTGTTACCATTTCCTCCTCCAGGGGATCTTCCCAGCTGAGGGGACTGAACTCACATCTCCTGCGCATCTTCTGCATTGGCAGGCAAGTCTTTGCCACTGGAATAAAAAAAAAAAAGAAGAAAGTTGCTCAGTCATGTCCAACTCTTTGTGACCCCATGGACTCTGCAGTCCATGGAATGAATTCTCCAGGCCAGAATACTGGAGTGGGTAGCCTTTCCCTTCTCCAGGGGATCGTCCCAACCCAGGGATCAAACCCAGGTGTCCCACATTGCAGGCGGATTCATTACCACCAAGCCACCCGGGGAAACCTTTCTTGGAATATTGCCTTAGAATGTATCAAAAAATCATGCAAGAAAGACATTTTTCATTGCTGTATAAACTTAGTTTTTATCCCAATATCTACTTTTGTCAAAAATCTTATTCCTGAGAATTGACTGCAAGTAAATTTTGCCTCTTTACAAGATTCAAAACTTTTATCAAAGAGGAAAGAAAACAATTTCAATAGGATTATTTTTAAAAGTATATCACAGATTACCAAGCCATACAGATCTGTTAAATATTTTGAGAATAATAGCTGTGTTGTTCAAAATAGCTTGATATCTGAAGAAAGATTTTTTGATGTAGTATTTTTCATTTTAATGTAGATTTTGACTCATTTTTAAAATTCGAATATCTTACTAGATTAAGCAAGCATTATTGAGCACCAAGGCATGGTTACATGAAGGAAGGCAGATAAATTTTCATCCCAGACCTTCAGGTGTGTACCAGAAGCATGAACTTCTATATAATAATTAAGTGGAAGCTCCCAAGAGCAAAGCTCACCAGGGCTTCCTGGTGGCTCAGGTGGTAAAGACTGCCTGCAATGCAGGAGACCTAGGTTCGATCCCTGGATTGGGAAGATCCCCTGGAGAAAGGAATGGCTACCCACTCCAGTATTTTTGCCTGGAGAATTCCATGGACAGAGGAGCCTGGCAGCCTACAGTCCTTAGGGATACAGATGAGAGACTATCACTTTCCCAGGAACAAAATACTTGTCTATCCTTCCTACTTTAGCACCTGGGCAAGCCAGCTGGCTCCTTGAGGTTTCATGTTGGCTTTTTTGTAAGATCAAAATAACACAGATTTCTGGAGGTAATTGCATGGCATGATGCATGCAAAGGTACCACAAGGGCTATAAAAATAACAGAAATTCAAGAGATTGGCTTTATCTATGTAAATATAGCATCCTGACCTTAGAGGTCTTAAGATTTTAACGAAGTCTTATAAAGTACTGAGAGATGCATTGAGGACATTTTTAGCAAACTCTATAAATTCATAGGTAACATCAGTGATGAAATCTTTCTTCTCCTCTTTATTTTGATGGAATCAAATTGCATACCAATAGAGTGAGTGACTAAACAACAATGACAACAGCAACAAATTGTATTGTAGATTGACTGGTTTCTTAAAAACTGTAGATGTCTGAGTCTTCTAACCTACGCTGCTTGTTTAGATCTGTACTGACCAACACATGTGGCTATCAAATATTTGAAATTTGGCCAGTGTGAACTAAAGTATGCTATTTTGGTATAAAATATGCCCTGGATTTTGCATACTTAGTATAAAAAACAGAAATAATATAAATATTTCTTTAATAAATTTGCTTTCATATTGATTGCATGTTAAAGTGATAATACTTTAGATATATTTGCTTGAATACAATGTATTATTAAAACCAGTTTCACCTGTTTCTTCTTACTACTGTTCAATGTCACTATTAGAACATTTAAAATTGCCTGTGTGTCTCAGTGTCCCTGTTGGACAATTCTGGATTAGGTCATTAGTTCATTTTAAATTGCCTCAGTCCAAAGCTTTTCATTCACTTTGCCAAATTCCAAGGGCATCTTTGGTGAAATACATCATGGAACCAGCTGGGTTGAGGTCAGCGCTGGCTCAAGCCCTGTCAGTGTCCAGAGGTTAACGGACAGCTATTCATCCTCAATGCACTTTCATCTCCCAGAGAAAGGACACCCAAGGTATCTTGTTTGATTCATTATTTAGAAGCTTATCTGTTCAAGAAAGTAAATATTTCAGAGTTATTCTGCTCTTGACTTTTTTTCCTTAGAGTTTTTAAATCATCTTCATAGTGGGATATTTCCTAG
Organism: Muntiacus reevesi; assembly: GCF_963930625.1. Classification (NCBI taxonomy): domain Eukaryota; kingdom Metazoa; phylum Chordata; class Mammalia; order Artiodactyla; family Cervidae; genus Muntiacus; species Muntiacus reevesi. The sequence continues at coordinate 120,598,692 of NC_089251.1, forward strand.
GTATATCATTCCAGATCTTTACTACACCAAGGGTAAGATGATAACACTGAGACTTTCTAGGATTTGGGGTGGGGAGACATGTCATTTATGAATAAATGAGAAAAAATGTCATTAGACTTTTGGCCTACAGCTTTGGAAGCTGGAAGCAATTGGACAATTCCCTTCAAAATTCTTGAAAAAAACAATTTCTAATGAAAACATTATGTCTAACAAAAATATGGATCAACTGTCTAGGTTTAAACATCACAAACAAATCATCTAATCTGCAAGGGAATAGAAACGTATTCCTTCATTTAACAAGAAACTTATTTGCTAATAATGGATGGTATTCCAGAGAATAGGAAGAAGTAAGATCCAAGCAACAGGGCATCCAGCCCGAGACATAAGTGAAGGGGATTCTGCGAAGGTGTGATGGTGAAAGTCAATGCCTAGATGACAGTCCAAATTAGAACCAAGGATCAAAACCTTTAGAAAGGAGTTCTTTAGGAAAAATGAAATAAATTTTAAAGTACAATAAAAAAAAATTGTAGAATGCTGAAAAAAAAGGTGTATCCATGAGTATAAACTGGATGAAAAGGAACATCTACCTGTCTTAAGGTTTGTAATATTTATATCTATAATAGGACAATGTTTGTTATTATCACAGTCTTGTTAATATAAAAGATAACTTTACACTACTCAGATTCTTTTTATTTAATTAACTTCTCTCTGCTTCTCTTGGTGTGACTAATCTGTCCTCTTCACAGATTACAGTTCAATAATAATATAAAACCACACTTTAAAAATCATTTTGGTCTTATTTGAATGCTAAAATTTTACAGTTAAAAACTAAAAAATTATACAGGTTAATGATAAAGAATCAGACTATTCTTAAGTAATATCCTTCAATCCCCATGCAATAAATAGACACCAGACAGAATGGATAGATTTAGGCATGTAGATACAATGTTCTTATTAAAAATGGGATAATATATATTAAATATTAAGATTATATTTGTTTCTATTTAGATTTAATGAATAAAAAGCTACTGTTGTACTAGTAACAGATTTGCTGAACAGGAGATAAATAATTCTTAGCTTGTAGAAGTCATATCCTTAATCAAAGAGTAAGATCAAGATGCTTCAAGGTGTAAAGAACTAAATATATTGAGCACAGTAGATAATGCAGTGGTTTAGGTGATGCTGGTTTGTTTGAAGGTGGTGTTATTGGAAATGGAAATAAAAAGATATATTAGACATTAACTTGGAGACAAATAAAGATCTACAGCATATATGGGAATAAGAAAATCAGTAGCAGTCTGAATGATGGGTATGGAGAAAGTCATCTAGGGAGTGATGAACTCCTTCAAAGATCAACAGACAAGGTGTTACTTAGGCAAAACTAGAATTAACTACAGAAAGAGGGAACATCACCTTAAAATGAAGTCTCAACATTGTATCAGAATCTGGGGAAGTTAGAAATGAAATATCACCAGAGGTTTGGATGTTGAGCTGCCAACATCCAATAAGTAAGGTAAATATTTTAAGCAGAGGAACTGATCAGGAGTGAGGAAAGTTTATGATATGATAGTTTAGGATTGGTGGACACAGAGAAGCAAGGGACTGGATAAGATACTTGATAAGTGTACTGCGATTGATAAGCAAATTGTTTGTTACAAGTAAACAGTACCCTGCCCAATAAATTGACTTGTGGGACTCTTCCAAAGAAAATTGCCATATTTTTTTTTCCAGGGCAAGTGACGAGTCTTGTTGGCAAAGGTAGTTTTATCTAAGTAATATTGTCAGAAAAGATAGTTCTCAAGACAAAATGTAGAAGGAAGAGAGAGAGATAGCTGGAACTGAGCCCATGGAAACACCTATATTTAAAAAACATGAGAGGAGGCCTCAGCAAGAAAACTAACAAAGAAAAAGGAAAGACATCTTCAGGATTTAATATCTTAGAAACCAGTGGAAGGAGTTGTTGAACTGTGTGAAGAGGTGAATGAAGATGAGAACTGACAAATTCTCACTGAAGTTAAAACATGAACATCACTGGCAATTTTAGGCAGAACCTTTCAAGGGAAGCTAGATTCAATTAAGTCAAGGAATGAACCACTGAAGATGTGGAAAGGGTATGTTCAAACGATTGTAAGAATTTAGCAGTTTCAAAGTAATTTTTAAAGAGATTTTAACTCTCCCCAGTTTTGAACATTTTAATAGTAAGTGTACTAAATAGAAATAAACTAAATGAAATTACACATATAGAAATATAAATATAAAAAATAATAACCATTGATATTTTTTACCCACAGTAAGAAAGAAATGCTAGTAAAAAAGTAAAGGGAACTGCCACAAAACATTACACTAAATTGTTTTTGTCAAAGACACAGTGTTCATAGAACCACGTTTACCAGCCAAACATCACCCAGGAATAGACTTGCCATGAGGGGGTCATGCCATAGATATTGACCTTAGTCAGGCCATGATGCTAACATATTAATATTTTACAGCAAATCTGGGTATACTCAGCCATAAGTACTGAACAGAAACTTGTATATTTATTTTCACTTCTCAGAATTGTTCATTTTTCTTTGATCCTTTTTGTGTTTTCCGCTGTTGCTTTCTCCTAGTGTTGTCAGCACTCTGGCACATAGAACAGGGATACCTTTGAGATAGGACTTTCTTGTTAAAAGTAACAACTCCTCGGGTAAGATGCCTGGTCTCCCACTGAGTATTCAGCTATATTACATCTTGCTTAGGGAAGATAGATTAGTTTTTTGCTGGCCTCCTTGGATTCCTTGGTTTTCTAACTTGCCTGAATAAGTCTGGTTCATGATACTGTCCATAGGTCATTTGATTCCTCTATCAGTCCCAGATCTGTATTGAGAATTCCCTTTATCAGATGCTTTGTGGAGCTCAATAACTTGTTTGAAAGAGTTGCTTGGAAAGAAATAAATTATACATGACTAGACAAATGCCACACAGATCTATGAGTCATTTTATCTCCTCATGGTTTTCTTTATTCTGCATCTTATAAATTTCTTCATAAGAAGGGCACACACAGTATCTGTTTTAGTCCAAAAATACCCACAGCAGATTGTCAGGCAAATACAGGTGCTCAGTTAAGATTGATTGATTGATCTTAAGTCAGTTGAGATGAGATTAAAGCAGCTTAGGAGAACCAAAGACAAGAAGAGGAAGGATGAGAATAGGGATGAGGAGGACTTTGTCAGGGTATGAAGCAGGCATTCTGGCAGGTGCTGCGTATTTAATGGGGTGGAAGGACCATAGGGCTGGAGCGCTTGGGAACAGGAGCAAAACACAGGTGTTGGAGGACATGCAGCTGGAAGGTGGAATGTGTTTCTTCTGGAAGGTTCTAGGGAATTCACTTCCAAGCTCTTTCAGGTTGTTGATCGAGTCCTGTTCTTTGTGGTTGGAGGGCTGAGGTTGTCCTCTCTTTACAGGTGGTAGTTGGTTCGGCTATAGCATTTGCTCCTGAAGGGTGCCACAGTCCCTCTCACATGTACCACGAGCATCTGTCTGGCCCTTGCACTTCGCTTTCTATATCTCAGAGCCAGTAGCAGTGCATCATGTCAAGTTCCACACGTGCTTCTGATGGTTCTGAGTTCTGTTTCTGCTGTATCTCTGACTCCAGCTGGAGAAAGTGCTTTGCTTTCAAGGGCCCATATAGCTTGAGTAGGGTCATTTAGAGATGTCATCAGGGTAATCTTCCTGTTTTAAGATCTGTAAATGTATTTACACCTGCGAGGTACCTTTTGACATGTATTGGGTTGTCCAAAAAGTTATTTTGGTTTTGTTTTTTTTTCCCATAAAATGTTATGGAAAAACCCAAATGAACTTTTTGGCTAACCCAGTGTCACAACATAGTCACAAGTTCCAGAGATTAGGGTACCAACATTTTTGAGAGCCTGGTAATCTGCCCACTACAGACACAATCAAACATGAGCTGTTACTAGAGTCTGTAGTAGATCACATGACAGTATGTCATTGATAAGCAATGTAGCAAACTTCACAAGTGCCCTGGGCAGGCACTCAACATTGATTATATTCTACCTTTAGTCTTGCAAAAACAAGAAGGATATTTTCTACCTTATTTTTAATTTCTAAAATTCAATTTATACATGCTATTTTGTATGTCTGCACTCCATCATTGTTAGCTTAGTGATGGACATTGAAACCAAATTATCTGTAAATGGTAATTTCACCACTTAAAGAGTGACTCTGTCACCAACAATTGTTGGTGTTAACTCCCACAAACAGTGCAAGAGAGTTCCCTTTTCTTCACACGCTCTCTAGCATCTCCAAAATAAACAAGCAATTCATAAAGCTCAATACCAGAAAAACAAACAGCTCAATAAAGCCTTGATCTTTTAGACAGAAATCTTCTGCAAACTTTTTTATTGATTTGTTTGTTTTTCTGGTATTGAGCTTTATGAGGTTCTTCTATATTTTGGAGATGCTAGAGAGAGTGTGGAGAGAAAGGAACCCTCTTGTACTGTTTGTGGGAATGTAAATTGATACAACCACTATGGAAAACAGAATGGAGATTCCTTAAAAAAAAAAAATAACAATAAAACTACATCTGACCCAAAATCCCACTACTGGGCATGAGCACTGAAGAAATCATAATTGAAAAAGACACATGTATCCCAAAGTTCATTACAGCACTGTTTACGACAGCTAGGACATGGAAGCAACCTAGATGTCCATCGACAGATGAATGGATAAAGAATTTGTAGTACATGTATACAATGGAATATTACTTAGCCATAAAAAGGAACACATTTGAATCAGTTCTAATGAGGCAGTTGAGTCCAGAGTCCATCATACAGAGTGAGGTCGGTCAGAAAGAGAAAAACAATTATATATTAACACATATATATGGAATCTAGAGAGATGATACTGGTGAGCTTATTTACAGAGCAGCAATGGAGATGCAAACATAGAGAACAAACAGATTTGTGGACAGAGAGGGGGAAGGAGAAAGAGGGATGAATTGAAAGAGTAACTTTGAAACATATATATTACCATATGCAAAATAGATAGTGGGAATTTGCTGTATGATGCAGGGAGCTCAAATCTGGTGCTCCGTGACAACCTAGAGGGGTGGGATGGGGGGTGGAAGTGGAAAGGAGGTTTAAGAAAGAGGGGACATGAAAGGTTGTTGCTGATTGATAAGACGCTGGGATTCTTGGCCTCCAGAGGAGATGAATTCAATCTGGGGCCAAAGACGAGGCTGGATCACTCAGAGATTTTGTGTAATAAAGTTTTATTAAAATATAAAGGAGATAGAGAAAGCTTCTGACATACGCATCAGAAGGGGGCAAAAGAGTACCCCTTTGCTAGTACTAGCAATGGAGTTATATACTCTCCAATGAATCCAAAGAATGTCTGGAGGTTGTAAAGACCTCACCAAACCTACTCCCATAATTTACATTTTAAGATAACAGAGCCAAAAGGTTTAATCCAAAGATTGTCCTCAGGCAGGATACATCCTTGTAAAGACCAGACCTACTCCCATAATTTATGTTTTAAGATAACAGAATTAGCCAGAGGGTTTAATCCAAAGACTGTCCTCAGTCAGGATACATTATTGTTATATAGTCACTCACGATCTGTTAATGAAAAGAAAGGAATGTCATAAAACTTAGAATGGCACCAGATAATTCATCCCTGGCCATAAAACGACTGACTTGAATCTTGTATAAGGGCAGATTACCAACAAATAGTTTCATTTACATAGATTAGGGGAACAATACCTGAGTAAGTAGGTGGGCCATTTGGCGGAACCAACTTGAAGATAGAGACAGAGCTTAAGACAACATTTCCATAAGAAAAAGAAACATATTGGTTAACTCAAGGTTTGAGCTGTTAGCTTCAGGTGAAATCAGGTGTCATGGCAACACAGCATTTTAAGAGAAACCTCCTTTTAAATTTGTATAGAGAAGAAAAAATATCGCTGGTTTGTTTCCTCCTGCCACTTAAGAGAGATAAAAATGTCTGGTACTTGCAGCCTCTCCTCCGTTTGGAGACCCCTGGCCTTCCTTCCTGTTACCCTCTCAGACATATGTATAACTATGGCTGATTCATGTTGATGGATGGCAGAAACTAGCACAGTATTGTTAAGCAATCATCCTCCAATTAAAAATTTAAATAATCAAAATGAGTAATTATGCAAATATTACCCTATCTGCATCAGTGAATTCTTTTTTGATGTGGTCAGAGTCAATGAAAATAAAATGAGATGTAAACATTGCCTTGCTTCTACATATTATAAGAAGTGACAGGATCCTTTCTCTTTATTTTGTTGCAAAGCTCAGCATGATAATCACTTTTTTCTTTCTTCCCAAATTAATTCTCTGGCCTCTCCCTCTTTAATCTGTATCCCAAGAACATGTATTTCCCAGGTGTTTTTCTCACTGGTTTCTAGATACACTTAGCCAATGAGAAGCATTTGAGGAAGATATGGTGGTGGAGAAAGGGAGAAGAAGGTTTTTCTCTCTTCTTTCTGCTGTCTTTGGCATTTCCTTTCAGGGTCTAGAAGTCTTCAGATAGACTTTCACCAGGTGGTCCTGGCCCAGTGCTCTGGCATCATCTTCTTTCTTCCCCCTCTTTTCGTTTAAGATAATGAAAGAAACTGTAAGAAAGGTACCAAAGTACTCATTTAAATATAGGCAGAGAGGCTTTACCCATATGTAAAATTTGTCATTTGTGCCTGTTACCACTCCAAAGTTATTTAAATTGTGTTTTCATGAGTAACAAACAAGAATAAGACACACCATGGTTTAGGATGTTTTGGGTACATAGTTTTTAGATATTTACTGCCTGGCTTATGGGTTCTCAGTAAGATGACATGAAAAGACATGAAAAGTTAGCACATGACTTTAGTCTATTACCATTTCAAATGTCCATACCTTGACTCGATGCATACCACTGAATCATGTCTTTTATCTGCTTCCCTATAAATAACTAGACTTCACTTAACATTACTTCTATTTACTCAGTGTCATCAACACAGGGATGAATCCATGAAGCTGCTGATGAGCTTTTATTTCACAGTGTCCTGCAGAAGAAAACAGATGGCATTTGAAAAAGAAGTGTGTCCATCTATATTTGATCCCATGGTTTAGTAATAGCTATCACAGACTAACAAAAGGCATGTGGAAAGTTGGTAGGACATTGAACACCTTTCTTTTTAGTATATGTTAATTGTTTTCTCAATAAAATGCTTTAGCTTAAAGTCGCTAGTTTGGAAATTATGGTTTCGATACTTAGGAGATTTTCATGAAAATTTGCAATTATTTGTGATGAGAGTGTAGTATACAATATGTCTGTTTAAAAATATTACTTCTAGAATTGTCTCTGATTAGAGAACTGGCTCTGAGATTAGATTGGATAGACAGAGTGCCTGAAGAACTATGGACGGAGGTTCGTGGGAATCAAAACCATCCCCAAGAAAAAGAAATGCAAAAAGGCAAATTGGTTGTCTGAGGAGGCCTTACAAATAGCTGTGAAAAAAGAGAAGTGAAAGGCAAAGGAAAAAAGGAAAGTTTACCCATTTGAATGCAGAGTTCCAAAGAATAGCAAGAAGAGATAAGAAAACCTTCCTCAGAGATCAATGCAAAGAAATAGAGGAAAACAATAGAACGGGAAAGATAAGAGATCTCATCAAGTAAACTTAGAGATACCAAGAGAACTTTTCATGCAAAGATGGGCTCAATAAAGGCCAGAAATGGTATGGACCTAACAGAAACAGAAGATATTAAGAAGAGGTGGCAAAAATACACAGAGAACTAACAAAAAACATCTTCACCACCCAGATAACCATGATGGTATGATCACTCACCTAGAGCCAGACATCCTGGAATCTGATGTCAAGTGGGCCTTAGGAAGCATCACTACAAATAAAGCTAGTGGAGGTGATGGAATTGCAGTTGAGCTATTTCAAATCCTAAAAGATGATGCTGTGAATGTGCTTCACTCAATATGTCAGCAAATTTGGAAAACTCAGCAGTGGCCATGGGACTGGAAAAGGTCCGTTTTCATTCCAACCCAAAGAAAGGCAATGCTAAAGAATGCTCAAACTGCTGTGCAATTGCACTCATCTCACACACTAGTAAAGTAATGCTCAAAATTCTCAAAGTCAGTCTTCAACAGTACCGTGAACTTCCACATGTTCAAGCTGGATTTAGAAAAGGCGGAGGAACCAGAGGTCAAATTGCTAACAACATCCATTTGCTGGATCATCAAAAAAGCAAGAGAGTTTCAGAAAAGCATCTATTTCTGCTTTATTGACTATGCCAAAGCCTTTGACTCTGTGGATCACAACAAACTGTGGAAAATTCTTAAAGACATGGGAATACCAGACCACCTGATCTGCCTTCTGAGATATCTGTATGTATGTCAACAAGCAACAGTTAGAACTGAACATGGAACAACAGACTGGTTCCAAATCAAGAAAGGAGTATGCCAAGGGCGTATATTGTCACCATGCTTATTCAACTTATATACAGAGTATATCATGAGAAATGCTGGACTGGATGAAGCCCAAGCTGGAATCAAGATTGCTGAGAGAAATATCAATAACCTCAGGTATGCAGATGACACCACACTTATGGCAGAAAGTGAAGAAGAACTAAAAAGTCACTTTCTTGATGAAAGTGAGAGAGGAGAGTTTAAAAAAATGGCTTAAAATTCAACATTCAGAAAACTAAGATCTTGCCATCTGGTCCTGTCACTTCATGGCAAATAGATGGGGAAACAATAGAAACAGTGAGAGACTTTATTTTGGGGGGCTCCAAAATCACTGTAGATGGTGACTGCAGCCATGAAATTAAAAGAAATTTGCTTCTTGGAAGGAAAGTTATGACCAGCCTAGACAACAGTTTAAAAAGCAGAGATATTATTTTACCTACAAAGGTCCATCTAGTCAAAGCTATAGTTTTCCTAGTAGTCAGGTATGGATTTGAGAGTTGGACTATAAAGAAAGCTGAGTGCTGAAGAATTGATGCTTTTGAACTGTGGTATTGGAGAAGACTCTTGAGAGTCCCTTGGACAGCAAGGAGATCCAACCAGTCAATCCTAAAGGAAATCAGTCCTGAATATTCTTTGGAAGGACTGATGCTGAAGCTGAAACTCCAATACTTTGGCCACCTGACACAAAGAGCTGACTCATTAGAAAAGACCCTGATGCTGGGAAAGATTAAAGGCAGGAGAAGGGGATAACAGACGATGAGATGTTTGGATGACATCACCGATGCAATCGACAGGAGTTTGAGGAGGCTCTGGGAGTTGGTAATGGATAGGGAAGTCAGGCGTGCTACAGTCCATGGGGTCGCAAATAGTCGGACACAACTGAGCAACTGAATTGAACTGAACTGAGAATTGTCTCTACAGTTAAATACTTTTATATCACTTAAAATGTAGTGAGTCACAAGGAATTTTTGAGCCCAAAAGTATTAGGAATAAGGCAAATATGGTGTTCCAGTTTGGGTATGTGTACAGTCACCTTTCAGATAAACTCCAAAAGTTTCAGTGAGTTTGTGAGTGGCCCCAAAGTAGACCCACAGACATAGATATACACACATACAGAAACACATATTTACAAAAATGGATGTACTTATTACCTTTGGCTGCTGAAACAAAAACCACCTAAACTTGGTGTCTGGAAACAATAACAAATTTATTATTTTAGAGTTCTGGAGGTCAGAAGTCTGAAATGGGTCTCACTGGGTTAAAATGAATGCATAGGCAGGATGACGCATTTTTCTCGGGGCTCTAGGGGAGAATATGTTTCCTTGCTCTTTCTAGCATCTAGAGCCTGTCCGCATTCCTTGGCTTATATTGTTTCACCTTCAAAACCAGCAGAGGCTGTTCTTATCTTTTTCACATTTTGTCACTCTGACACTGACTCTTTTTTTTTTTTTTTTTAGTTGGAGGCTAATTACTATACAATATTGTAGTGGTTTTTGTCATACATTGACATGATTCAGCCATGGAGACACTGACTCTTCTATCTATAGTGTCTGACTGTTTGCAACCTCATGGACTATAGCCTGCCAGGCTCCCCTGTCCATGAAATTCTCCAGGAAAGAATACTGGAGTGGGCTGGTGTTTCCTTCTCCAGGGGAATCTTCCAGATCCAGGAATCAAACCAAGGTCTCCTGCATTGCTGGAAGGTTCTTTACTGTCTGAGCCATCAGGGAAGCCCCAATAGACAGACCTACTATCTATCATCTGTCTGTTGATCAATCAGTCAATCAATCTATCTATCCACAGTGGCCTCGTCCCCTACCTCTTTGGCTCAGTCCCTCAGAGCTGATATGCTATCTCCCGGGACACAGTGCTCACTAAGGTCCCCAAATAAAATTGAAACTCACATCTCCCAGTTGTGTGTTCATCTCAGTTGACACGCACTTTCTCAGTGGCCTCCCAGCAGCATTTTTGAGAGCTCTCTTAGCAATTCTGACTCCATTTAAATTTTCCATTCACAGATGGGACTTGGATTTCTTCAATAACAGCATCAAAGCCAGAAAATCACATGCCATCCAAAGGGAAAGAGTGGATATTTTTCTGAAGACAGGTTTTACATATTAGGCTCTTTTCTGGCTGTATCATAATATTCTTATTCTTTTGGAAAAATATTGTCTGTTTTTAGACAGAAAAGCAAATTTAAAGTAGATAATAGGTTCAAAGACACACTTATTTTGAAACAAAATTTAGCATTTTGTTTGTATAATTTAAGTGGAGAAATTAGTACACCCTCTAAATGTTAAATTCCTTACATTTGATACAATCTAGTCAACATGTTGGTGGCTTTCACAGTCTTCAAACCACACAATATTTTAGAGCAGGTGAAGACTACAAGGAGAAAAGACAAGTTTCTGTCACTGATGACAGTTTTAATTACCCAGATCTTTTAATGTATGTGCTATGCATACTAAATATTTTTGCTTTTGTTTAAATTAATGAGTAGGAAAACAGGAGTCAGTATTCATTTTTAAATCTATGTTCTAATGAAGGTGAATAGATTCCAATTAATTTAATGTAGAATGAGAAAGTTATTTTAAAAATTATTTTAATTATAAAACACTGCACATTCATGGACTATATTAACTTAATATCTTTATTTAATTGCAGACTTAATTGCTGAATCACTGTGTCCCTTAGCTTAACATGCAAGGACCAGAACTTGTTAGATATTTCTTAATTATTATTAGAGCTCAATTAAACTTTTAATGTATTTTATCTAGCGGTGATTATTAAGCCAAGGTGAAGGTCAATACACCAAAATTCCTGTCATCGAAGCGGATTTGAAGGTGTTAGGAGTTAGCAGCTCTGGATAGAACTTGATAATGGCCTTGGAATGTTATCAGCCTGCAAGTGCTTAGAAAGTGTTTAGAAAATGCCATAGGACAGGACAAGACAGTGACAGAGGACAGTATAGTGGTCCTCTGGCAGCTCTCCAGAAAGCCTAATTGCGTTGACTTAGCTTTGCATGAAAATAACGGAGTGAGACTTCCCTTGTGGTCCAGCATTTAAGCTCCATGCTTCCACTGCAGCGGCACACGGGTTCAGTCCCTGGGCAGAAACTGAGATCCAGCATGTCCTGTGGCACGGTCAGGAATAAATAAACCAATAGAAACAAAATTCCTTAAAAAAAAGAATATAATGGAGAAAAACATGAGGAAGTCGGCTTCCAGAAATACTGCTAGGGAATCTGTGGAAAGCAGCAAAGTGAATCACACACATCTCTGGACAATTTGCATTTCCTTCCCTGGTGGCTCAGTTGCTAAAGAATCCATCTGCCAGTGCAGGAGATCCAGGTTCAATCCCTGGGTTGGGAAGATCCCCTGGAGAAGGAAATGGCAAGCCACTCCAGTATCACTGCCTGAGAAATCCCATGGACCTACGAACCTGGTGGGCTATAGCCCACGGGGTCGCAATTATTGGACATGACTTAGCGACTAAACCACCACCAAAAGATAAGCAGGAATGCTTTGATATCAAGCCTCAATGATTATATAGGCAACATGCTCTGAGGGTTGCCATCTGATTAAAAAGTAAACCATGTTTTTTAATGGAAACGTTTCTTAATGGAAATATGAAAAACATCTCATATATATATAAATATATATTCCTTTTAATTAAAAAATTAAAGCACCAAGGCCAGAAACACTGTTAAAGCTTTGAGAATTTATGTCAGTCTCCCCCCCCCCCCCAATTTATGTCTCTCAACATCAAATCTGTTGTAAATGTCTGTATATGATGGGGATATAGAAAACACCACATTTAAACAATTTTTTTTTTACACGAAATTGCAAATAACATGAGTTCTCATCCCCCAAATTGGGAAAAAGTCCCAAAGGGAAACTTTAAAGACTCCTCCGTGAGGAAATTTTGTCCCCCTTCATTCTCTCTCTGCTCCACTTTGTCACTTCCAAACCACGCCCTCTTCATCCTTAAAGCTCTTCTTACTAGGAAACTTCCCCCCTTATCACCATCTATCTTAGATCACTTTCCATCCATTTACTCTCCCAAGCTCAGAGGCTGTTCAATACCTTTTCTCTCCTTAAATCAAGCATTTCCTCTCAGAAATAAAAGATGTTGGGTTCAAGTGCATGTGGGCAGGGAGATAAAATGACTGGTGTCTATGGAGTTTTCTTCCAACTGTTTCACATTTTTCAATAAATTAAAAAGCAAGATTGTGATCTGAGAATCAACATGGGGGAGGAGAAGAGGGAGAGTGACTTACACCAGAAGCTGTGTTGCTATATTTTTTAAAAGCATAAGGGGAAGAAAAAGATTATTCTTCTCATTTCTACAGGAAAACAGGGTGACTGCTTACCAGAAAGCACCCAGCTATTACTGACAGAGTGTTCTTTAGCCCCTGGGGCAGTAGGAGAGGAAATAAACACCTCCCACTAATTCCAGATGAGTCAACTTCCCAAGAAGAGGCACTGTGATGAAGCATGTGTGGAGGTTTTGCACAAAGTACAGGATTTTGATTCCTTACTGCTTGGGTTGTAATTTTGGCCCTATCACTTCAAACTGTGAGACTCTGGGCAAATTATCTAATTATTAGGAGGCTCAAGAGTCCCATATAAAAAATGGGAATAATCTTGAGTTGCTTTTTGCAAAGACTAAGTGAAAAAACATATGCCAATATGCTATCATCCTGCAGGGCACTCAGGAAGTCTTCGATAAACAGGTCTCAGCAGGAACCCATCACTGGAAGTACAGATGCAGCATGGAAATTAAAGAGATGTCAGCTGAGTTTTCTACAACTCAGCTTCTGCTTCAAGGCTCCCTTTTCCTGATGGCAGAAAATGTAACTTGCATTAATTCAGTGTGTTTTGTTGTTCAGTAGCTAAGTCGTGTCAAACTTTTTGCAACCCTGTGAACTGAGACATATCAGGCTTCCCTGTCCTTCACCATCTCCCGGAGTTTGCTCAAATTCGTGTCCATTGAGTCAGTGATGCAATCCACCATTTTGTCCTCTGCAGTCCCCTTCTCCTCCTACCCTCAATCTTTCCCAGCCATCAGGATCTTTTCCGATGAGTTAGCTCTTCACATCAGATGACCAGATTATTGGAGTTTCAGCTTCAACCATCAGTCCTTCCAGTGGATATTCAGGGTTAATTTCCTCTAGGATTGGCTGATTTAAACTCGGTGTAAACTCATCTGGTTTGAGTTCAGTGGACTTCTCCTCACTCTTCTTATCCCTGGAGAGATGACTTCTTTCTGTAGACGCAGCATCACAGCAGAAGGAAGAAGCTAGCCTGTTCACACAGGCAACATCTGAAGTGCTCCAGGTCTGGTCTGAACCATGCACACTACCATTTCCCTATACTCACACCCCAGGGCTCCCTGCCAGCCTGTCTGCTCTCCAGTCAACTGGCCCATTTCCTCCTCAGAGGAATTCTACAGCCAAAAATCTAGGTGTTTTCTTTTTTCCCCTATAAATTTATCACCATGTCAGTCTATGCACCTCCAAAACAATACTCTGAGTATATCTACTTTTCCATGATTCCCTTACCACCACCTAAGTCCAGTCATCAGTACTTCTTGGATTTTTTTCAGCAGCCCCCTGGTTGGTCTTGCTTTTATTCCTCTACCATCATTTTCAAATACATTACAGTGTAGCCACAGGCATCTTTAAAGTACATAAATCATACGTGTTACACCCCTATTTAAAACCTCCCATTTTCTTCTCATCTAACATAAAATATGACCTTCTTTCCCTCGGGTACCAAGTCCTATGTGACCTGGATCCTGCTTTTCTCTCTGACTTCATTATGTATCCGTCAACCTATAATGCATATTATGTGTCTTATTCTTTGTTGTATAACTCTATTGAGATATGATTGACATGTAAAAGGCAGTGCATATATAATGTATACAACTCACTGAGTTTGTAGATATCATCTGTACCATCAATACCATAGATATGGCATCATTTACCAGTATCCCTTCACCCCCTTTATTATCATTATATTTTTATTGTGCATGTGTATTAAAATCATGTAGCATAAGATCTACCCTCTTATCAAGTTTTAAGTGTATAATACTGTACTATCAGCTACCAGCACTATCCTGTTATTTATCTTATGTAACTGAAACACTGTACCCTTTGACTGTCACCTCCCTATTCCCCACCCTGCAGCCCCTAGGAAGCACTGTTCTACTCTCTGCTTCTGTTAGTTTGACAGAAATAATTTTATTTTAATTAAATATTTCTATTTAAATATTTAATGATCTTTAATTAAATATTTCTATTTAAAATTCCATGTGCTAAGTGAAGCCATACATTATTTTTCTTTCAGTTTTTGACTTATTTCACTTAGTATGATAGACTTGAGGTCCATCCATGCTGTCAAAATGGCAGGATTTTCTTTTGTAAGACAGGATAATATTCCTCTCTATGTATACACCACATTTTCTTTATCCATTCAGTCACCTGTGAGTATTTAGATTGTTTCCGTATCTCAGTTATTGTGAGTAATGCTTTAGTGACTATAGGGGCATCGATATCTTTTTGAGATTATAATTTCAATTCCTTTGAATAAATACTAAGAAGTAGGATTGTTGAATCATGTGGTAGCACTATTTTTCAGTTTTTGAGAAATCTCAATACTGTTTTTCATTATGGCTGCACCAATTTACATTTCTACTGACAGAGTACAAAGATTCATTTTTCTACACATTCTCAGCATTGTCATTTTTTTTAAAAAAAATGATAGCTATGCTAACAGAAGTGAAGTGATATCTCAATGTGGTTTTGATTTGCCTTACAAGATAACATTCCAGGAGTTAGGCTTTTGATGAGGAGGGAATCTGCATTTCTCAACCTATTATAATCATGTTCTACTAACACTGATCTAAAATAATATAGAAATATCTGTGAGAAATTAAAATCAGAAAAGTTCTACTCAAAAATAGAAAAAAAATTATTTCTTAAGTTATATGTTTTCATTCATTGCAAATGAAACTTTCCAAAGTTTAAAAACATCGCTGAACAACCTTGTTGTTCTCATTATTTTTTGAAAGAGTGGTGATGGGATGGAAATCTTGAAAGTACTGGGCCAGAAGGGTGCTGTGCTCAAAAGACAGTCAAAATCTGATACCACAGGAGTCAATGTTTTTAAAAAATCTTTTCAACTCCAGAGCCTCTGGAACAAGCTATTCAGAGATGCTTTAACACAGCTTAATGAAGTTAGCAGAAGGGAGACGTAGTGTGAAAGGTGGTTGATGCCCAAGGCTCCTTAGCAGATTTATGAGCTCTCTGCCACCAAGGCAGGAAACATAATAGGAGTGACAGAAAAGAGACTTCTTGCTGGTTTCCCTTGTGATGATGGAAATAACAGAGCAGCCTAAGCTTAAATGCTGCTGTCTCTTCTGGAGATGGGGGCACATGATGGGAGGACTAGGCAGTGGGAAAGGCAAGTTTCCAAACAGCTTTTATATTTCATGCCCACTGACTGAGGGGCAGTAAAGTGGATGATCCAATAAAGGGGAGGACTCCAAGCACTGCAGTGACCAAATCTCTGAGGGAAAAGGTAGAGAAAAATAAACAGATTTTTACATCTTTTCCCAAGAGAGATGTAAAAAATAATTAGAAGAAGATCACAACATTTATGTACACAATACTCTTAATTAGGGGTTAGCTGAAAGGGGAGGGGGTTTCTGAAATAGCAGCAAAGGATTGACCCAAACCATTCTCCCAGGTGAAGGGGAAGTCTGTGGGGATATGCTTACCGCCCAGCTTACTGGATGCTAACAGGCCATCCTGTCTGTTACTTATTCTTTATATTTCTTTGAGCTACAAAAAGTACCAATAAGTTCATAGACTGTAGCCTGGAGACTCCTCTGTCCATGGAATGTCCTAGGCAAGAATATTGGAATGGGTTGCCATTTCCTTCTCCAGGGGATCTTCCCAACCCAGGGATTCAAATGATGTCTTCTGCTTGGTTGGAAGCTCAGCTGGTTAAAGAATCTGCCTGCAATGCTGGAGACCTTGGTTTGATTTCTGAGTCTGGAAGGTACACCGGAGAAGGGAATGGCTACCCACTCCAGTATTCTTGGGCTTCCCTGGTGACTCAGATGGTAAAGAATCTGCCTGCAATGTGGGAGACCTGGGTTCAATCCCTGGGTTGAGAAGATCCCCTGGAGAAGGGAATGGCTACCCACTCCAGTATTCTGGCCTGGAGAATTCCATGGACGAAGGAGCCTGGCAGGCTACAGTCTATGGGGTCGCAAAGAATCAGAGATGACTCAGCCACTGAGAGCCACAACTGAAAGAGAGAGAGAGAGAGAGAGAGAGAACACTTGTTTGACCTACGGAAAGAACCAATAAATTAGGCAAGATATTGTAGGATTAAAAGATCTGAAAGTTGTGCTTAGCCCAGAGATGAGTAGAAGATTAAGGTGCCTGACTTAAAATTTAGTTAGAATATAGCTCTCCCAAAGTGACAAGAGAAGGGGCTTCCTGTTTTGGTGTTTTCCTGCAAAAACCAAAGTGTGATTTAGATTTGTTCTTGCAAATTTGGCAGTTATTCTTACTATTCCTTAAGGCTCTTTCTCATGTGCAGAATTTTTTAAAACATGTTTTAGGTAACTGTTATCTTTTTACACAGAAATTATATTTCATACTCTTCTACACTTTAACTTTAGAAAGCAAATCCCTCTTGGCTAGTACAAGGATAATTTTAAAGATCAGTTTTCTTGCTAAAGAGCGATACCTAACTACGAAAACCAGAGCTGCTCAGATTTATTAGGAAGGAGCAAGAACCAAGCTAGAAAACCTAAACGAGAGGAAGTGTTTGCTTCCTGAGTTGTCCCATTACTTCAGCACATGTTTAAGTAAGTAATACAATGGCAAGTGTCCAATTTAACCAGAAGGTATATTATAATTAGAAGAGGCTTTCAGAAAGTTTTTGCATATGAGAGATCCACAATTTCCCTTGAGTGGAATTAGAGGCTAAACACACACCAATACTCCCTCCTGCCCTCATTTTTAAAGTAATGCAAACTTTTTGGAGCAAGCATTTTAATTTATATTCAGTCATTTGGAGTCAGTAGTTTTTCAGTGAACCTTTTGTAACATATGTCTCTTCCTGTTCATGCTTTTTGGTCTACATTAAAATTATTCTTTCTGTCATAAGATTATTCTATCACTCATTACAGATCTCAGCTTAGGTTATTTTCCTTATCAAAAGTATGTTCCTTGGAGTCACATCATTATGATGGCTTATGAGCTCTTGTACATTGGACGTCTTAAACTGAGTGCAGTTTAATGGATACTTTCTACTTACAGGAAGGTACTTCTTTCCTTCAACAGGGTGCTCTGACCTGTGACAAATCTGTACCATACATTTTGTAAATGGCTAACAAGTCAGTTGCAGATCACTGAATGTAAAAATCTTAGTGCTGGGGCAGAAATCTCTGAAGAATAGTCATCATGATCTCAAAGCTTATTTCAAAATTTGAAAGCATCACTTGTCATTCAAAACTGAAGATGGGGTACTTAGGGATGTTGAATTCTCATGCTTTAGGTGTACTTCCTTATTAAAATGTTTGGTTCTGTGCTATTTTTACTATAATGTTGCATTTACATTTCCTACATGTTAAGTTCATCTGTGTGATTGAAATAAAATTGCAACATAAACCGTGAACAAAAAAAAGAAATTCTCAAAAGATAAAGATTCTTTCTGTAGTGGCTTCCATGTGCCTGTCCACTATCCAGTATCTAATGCTGTACATCAGGGGTTTAGTGAGAGTTCATTCAGCTCCTTCCATTGGTTCTAATGCGCCATCATTTTCTTGCAGCTCTCTCTGGGCTACTCCTGGTCAACAGTCAAGCATAAGCAGGATACTAGAGACAGGCCATATCTATCCACTGTGGGACCCCTTCAAAGAGCATGCATTGACTCTGACGTGCCCCATCAGACTGCCAGCAACTTCTGTGAGCCTCACTAGAGCTGGTCTAATCATTTTTCCTTCTCTCTCTACTTTCCCAGGCATTGAGATATGCATGTGATTTGACCAATCTTCTTGTCTGAGTCACTTTTAGTTTATTTTTTACACACCTTTAAAGTGACATCATACTGTCTTCTATTTTTCCTGTATTCTGATAAAAATTCTATTGTCATTTTTTTTTTCAAACTCAGTTCTTTGATAGCAGGCTTTAGAACTTTCTAGATTTAAAAAGTAGTAATTTATTAAAGCATGCACAACAATATAACAATGAATAAAATTTATTGGTTAGCATTAAAAATTGTATAATCAATGAACACAACCTAAGTAATTTTTTTTTTCATATTCACTGCAGTAACTTGACTCCACAGATATAGGCAGTATGCAACCAGAAATTTATGAGTAAAAACAGATTATTTTGTTCATAAAGGTCATGTGTTCAGGTATATGAATAAAAAACATGCGTAGCTTATGATCAAGCTATTTTTAAAATGCAAAAATGTAAAATTGCATTTTAAAGTTATAAAGAAATGATCTACATACTTCAAAAATTAAATGTTGCTTACACCAGGTGTATGAGAGCAACAGGATTTAAGAGGCAAGCAATAAGAATTCAGGAAATTAATACTAGTGAAAGAGAACAGGAATATTTTTACATTTCACTGAAAATACACCAACTACCAAAATATGAAATCTTGGAGGGACTTAAGGCAACTATTGCAAAATCTAAAGCAAATCACTTAATATTTCTTATTACCTAAACAGTAGCATGACATTAAAAGAAAACTGCACCTGGATTTAAATTGCCAGTTTCACACGACTGTCATTTGAATTGTTTAGTTCTTCCTCTATATGAAATGTCTTGTCTGTCTCCGGCTATTTTCAATGTTATCTTTAAAATTCTGCAGTTTGCTTATTATGTCTCTTGCTAAATTTTTTTTGAATTTACTTTGTTTGAGTTTCAGTGAACTTCTTGAATCCTTAAATTTATGTCTTTCACAAAAATTGGGGGAGATTTTGGCCATTATCTCATTTTTCTGTTTTTCAGTCACTGAGTTGTGTCCAACTCTTTTGCAACCCCATGGACTATAGCCCGCCAGGCTACATGAGATTTCTCAGGCAAGAATACTAGAATGGGTTGCCATTTCTTTCTCCAATTATCTCATCAAATTGTATATTTTCTGGCCCATTCTCTCTGACCAATCACCATAGATGATGTATCTTGAGTAAAAGGAACTGCTGAAAACAGGCCTTTAATTATGCTGTGGCGAGGTGGGGGTAGGGTGGGGAGTAGTCTATACTCCTGTGATTAAGCTTCAGTTTTTCAGTAAGCTTATGAACTGCACAAGTGCATCTCATCATTTGTCTCTTCCCTTATGTGGGGCAGGATGATTAAAGCGGACTGGAATTGGATATTTCCCTCTCCAGGTCATCCAGTCTCTGATAATATTCCAGCAGGTAATTTCTAGCTAATTAATCCTGAAAGCAGACCTTGTTAAGAACAGAGTGCCCTAATATATGGGTTGGCCAAAAAGTTCATTCAGATTTTTCCATAACCTCTTATGAAAAACCCAAATGAAATTGGGTTTTCTGTCTGTCCCCTTAGTCTTGGGGGCAAAGTTTGCCCCGTGTCCTCCCCTCCCTTGTATATCCAAGAAAAGCTTATTTTTTCAGTCTGTTTAACCCATTACTTGATGTTAGGACAGAATGGTGACTTCCAAGCTGCATAAATGTGGGACCGAAACTAAAGGTCATCATACAGTCAGTTTTAGAATCTTTCTTCTCTACTCTGGAAACACAACTTCTATTGCATCAAATTTTAGGGCACTCATTCCTTATTATTTTTGCTACCTCTGTTCTAGTCTTTGTGAGTTTTAGATAGACTGTGTAAGAGATAATACACAGTTTAAATAAAGCTAAGTTAACAATTTCAGGAATTTGGTTACTATTCACTTGACTAGATAAACATTTTTCTCTAATCTCTCTTCTCTTCTACAACTGTCTTCCCAATGCAGAACTGTCATTACATCATTTTGCTGCAAATAAACATGTAATGGCTCTTCTTTGTCTGTAATATATGTCTTTTGTCGGTTTTATTACATGATATTCAAAGCTTTTCACTTTTTGGAAACAACTTCCATTTCCAGATTTCTTTCTCACTCTAAACCCTGTAATGTATTTGTAATGAATGTGCTATTTTTTCACCCTTCTGATTTAAATAAGAGAGTTTCGTGCAGTTAATAGTAGAGGGGGAAACATAAATGTGATATAACTAAAACAAGTCAGGATGAAATAAAAATCCAAGAAAGAAGAAAAGAGATTAAGAGAAAAAAAGAAAAATACTACAAAAAAAAAAAAAAAATCATGAGGAAAGAAAATGTAACAGAAAACGAAGGTGTTTTTTAGTTTTCTAACAGGATTGATAAAATAGGAAATCTATTGGATAGTATATTAGTTGCATTGGTTAATTGTTGGAAGGCTGTTGTTGGCACATATTGATTACTTTTCTTTTCCAAAGTGGTCTTTTTACCTTCTTGAATTTGATTTTTACTTAGAATTTCCCTCTAAAGTCAATAGTTGTAAAAAGTCAGTTAATCCATCAAGATACCATTAAACTACATCTTCTCCAGGAGGTCTCCATGAAGCCAAGCTCCACTATCAGGATATTTCCTTTTATTTGTCCATTTTTCTGGGTTTTGTACTTACTTATGTGCTGCCTTACTTGCTACTTTATCGTGAATGCTTTTTCTTTGTCATCATCCTTTGTTTGAATTCCTTGTGACAATCATAATACTATAGACAATTTTGTTTTCATTGAAGTCTCTCCCTTAAATATTAAATCCTAACTGAATTCAAAGGAAACGGATACACAACTTATTTACATTTTCAAAATCTTAAGGCTTGGCTGGAGAAGAATAAGAAGCAATACATAAATAAGTCAAATAGTTTGCAAAGATATTTCACTGAAATTTCATACTCCCAAGATGGAATGCTCTTTCTATGAAGAATCAACTCCCACTAATTTGTAGATTACTCTGTGGTTTTGGGGTGGCATACAAATGGGGACCAGGGAGCATCTTGTTCAGTGGCACTTAAAATAGACTTATTTTATAAACATCTAGCAGCAAATAATCCAAGACAATGATGCAAGCAATTTTTTTAAAGATCACAAAGGGGAAGGAATCGTATTATGAGGTTTCAGATGAATAATGCTAAGGAAAATGAGACAAGTACATGAGTAGTTTATATTCTGAATTCTATGCATGAAATCCCCATGTTCAAAGTCCAAGCTCTAAAATCTAGTTAGGTTATAATAAATCATTATAAAATCCAGAGAATCATATGACCTTTCTGCACTCAAGACAACAGCTTTTTTTTTTTTTTTTTTTTTTTTTGACTGCACCAAGTGGCATGCCAGATTTTAGTTTCTCAACCAGGAATTGAATCTGTGTCCCCTTCATTGGAAATGGGGCGTTTTAACCTCTGTACCACCACTGAAATTCCAACAACAGCCCAGTTTTATGTCCAAACCACCATGTTCTTTACTACCATCTGATGTCTAACAGGAGCTATTTTTATTTTCTATTGCCATCCTTTCTCTTTATATTTTACTCTTTGGAGTAGATCTTGGCTTAAAAATGTGTACATGCATCTCTTCTATGTCTATCAAGTTCTTGAGCTCCCTTCTAATCACTACCATCATTACTGTCATCAGTCATGTATTAAGTTTCTGTGTTATGTAAGTTCCTGGGGATTTAAGATATATCATCTGTACATTGGTATTCATCTACTATACTGATTATAATTGTTTATGTAGATAGCAATTTATTTAGAAGTTTAGGAAAAGTAAGTCTTAGCTAAAGGAAAACTAACATATAGTATATACTATAATGTAACAAGGTCAGCATGTGTGCTTAAATATTTGGTTATCAGTATCATGCTTGAATTTTTCTCAAATTCAAGAAAAGGAGAAACAGCTCATAAGAATTTTTTTTTCAGGAATTAAGTAAAGATTGACAATATTAGCAATCAAGTCAAGGGCACATTTGGAATTTAGTAAAGTGGGACAAAGTTAGCCATAAATATTAAAAGAATTTAAATAATTTAGGTTCCTATATTATCTTTTGTGGTCTAGATACATGCCCACTGCCATAATGAGGAAATAACAGGATTGAAAGACTGTTGAGCTCAATCTCCTGGTGTTCTAGTGTTTGTAAATGTGCTTGAGTAGTTATATGATAGACCCTGGCTTTGGGTGCTTTCCAAGATCTTTGCAAACTTCATAAAGCATTGCCCCAACTAAAAGAAATTTGAGGTGTAGAGTAGGGAATTAACTTGCACAAGTTCAATGAGCCAGGGTGAGAAGCAATTACAATTAATCAAGGGACATGACTCCTCAACCCACTTTCTTAACTACTGACCTGTACTATTTTTCCTGGACTCAGAAAACTCAGGAGGGGACCACCAAGTGCAAGGTTCTATGAGCCTCTTGCAAGTCAACAGGCACTTAAAAAAAAATCAATAAACACTGATTTCAAACCCCAAGAAGCCTAAGACTACTATGATCCCTTTGGAACACTAAAGAAAAAGTGAATAGATATCTATCTGATGATTCTCTCTACCTAGGACATTCCTTTCTCCATGCTTTTCCATATGAATTTATGCTTAAACCATATCTAATCTTCAAAACTATTTTAAAATCTAACTTTAGTTGGGAAAGTCTTTTAAAATTCCCGTGTTTCTCTTCCCTCAATAGGCTTTCAAACTTTCATGTGGTTTCAATTTTGGAAATTGGAAAGAGAAAGTGTACAATTAAGGAATAATGAATAAGAACAATTTTACAAAGCAATTAACTGGAATGTCATTCACTTTATTCTAGTGGCCTTGGAAGAAACTTTCCTGAAATGTATCATACTGTGTTCCTGACAGGGTATCTATAATACCATCACAAGTCAGGGCTCTAGTGAAAAGCAATTGATACCTGGTTAAAATATTTATCTCCTGGGGAGGAATTGGCTACCCACTGCAGTATTATTGCTGGAATAATCCCATGGACAGAGAAACCTGACGGGCTACAATCCATGGGGTTGCAAAGATTTGGACATGAAAGCATGTGCATGCATAAAGGATTTATAAGAGACATGTACCAGTGGCAATAACTCAATGAGGGGACAATTTAATATGCCTTTTATATTAAGACATCTTGTAAAGTTATATTCGAAAAACAAAATGGAGAAAATTTCCCTTTAAGATTTTATGCCCTCGGTTTATAAATTTTGGTATTACGATTTAAAAATAAAGTGACTGTTCAATAATTTCAGAACAATGTAATTGTTGATATTTACTGCTATCTGTGACCTGACAACAGATCTAAATAAAGATTATGATTTAAAAGAACCTATGAGTCTCCTGTATGGCTTGGTTCATATTTATTGAATCTTAGCTTGAAAACAGCAGTGTTTTAAACAACAACAGAGCCCATACTTGTTTTCATCCCTGGGCCAGATGGTACATCATCTTGGGAAATGGTGTAACCTGTCACAGTGTATAAGTGTGATCTTGTGTGAATAAATTCTGCAAGTTTGGGACACTATTCTGTGGAGGCTGCATGCTGTCTCTCATTATCCCCAATAATTAAAATTTTGTATTTTCCTCAACAACACACCAGTGAGAGGAGCAATTAAGAGTCACTGAATAGAGAAGTATATGAATTTGATGGTTAGAAAGGAGCCTTTTCTGTTTTATTTTATCCTATTCACAACCATTTATCCTGAGATGTTAAGATCCAGAGAGAGAATTTGCTCTAATGTATGCCCAAACAATAAAATACTGTAACCATATGGGTAGAGAAAGGATGTACTTTTGGGCTGATGTATAGATTTTCTTCTTGTTGATCAGAAAAATTCATAACACCTAAAGATTTATTTTTTAAATGTGGCTTTCTTAAATTGGTGAAAGAATTTTAAGAGAAAGGGCTTTGTTCTTGGAGAGAACAGAGTTTAAGGATTAAAGTTCAAGTTGCATTTCTGCCATTTGGTATATGACATGGGCAAATAACGCAGTCTCCATTAACGATGAAGCAAATGGTGATTTAAAAAAATCAAGACACCAATATTAATGTGAGAATTAAATAAGACAACCTCTAGGAAGTAATTTATAAGCTGCAAAATGATGACTGATGACATTTTTACTTAAAAATGAAAGAAAGGTACATAGTTCTCCTTATCTATTCCATTTGTTTTCCTGTGTTTTCTTAAAAGTATAGGCAGATGGCTGACAAAAATAGCTTGAAGTAGTTTAATAATTTACCAGCTGTGACAGTCAGCATCCAGCCAGGGGAACAGGAAACCACTCCAGGTTCATCAGGCAGGAAGGGGTGTAACTCAAGGAATTGCTAATATAGATGTCAGAAGGTCTGTAGGAGTGAATGGGACAGAGAAGCCACTAGAGGAGCCCAAGCAAGGAAGAGTTTATCCAGAGAGATGGAAGCTGTAACCATCCCTGGGCTGGAGTCCAGCTCTCACTTGTCTCTACTCCATAGAAGATGTCACTGCCTTGAAACTGCCCCTGTGCAACTGAACAAATGCTCAGGAGCTCAGACACCTTCTTGAGTTTACCTAGTAGTGCAGACTGTGAAGAATCTGCCTGCAAATATGAGAGACCTGAGTTCAATCCCTGGATCAGGAAGATCCCTGGAGAAGGGAATGACTAACCACTCCAGTATTCTTGTCTGGAGAATTCCATGGACAGAGGGGCTTGGCAGGTCTCAAAGATTCAGGCGTGACTTTCTTTTCACTGCCATATTTGTCTATTTTTCCTTCTTCCAACATCCTGCTAGTACCTTTCAATAGCAAACCAAACCAGAACTTAACTGACAAGAGACCCTGGGAAATGCAATAAACAATCGTTCCTTAGTCTTTGTCTAAGATTTTCCACCCATTTGCAATCAGAGTCTTGACTGGAGCTGAGAGACAACACTCCTTAAGTATTTTGGCAATTTATTTGCACAGCTCATGACATTGTTTTATAAGTCAATCAGATCCACTTGGTTTCAGACTACCAATTCATAGAGAAAACATACTTTCTTATACTTATTGTGAGCAAAATAAATCTTGTCCCAAAAGTCTGTAATATAATAGGGATAGAATTTAGACTTTAAGCATAGTTAAAGAAATGCTTCTCAAAATGTGATCCATAAGCCATTTTGATCAGAAGCTCCAGAGTCACTTTATAATAATAAAAAACAATAATGCAAGAAATTGCTTATACAGGTGTTATATGCACTGGTTCAGAGAAACAATTCACAGGAGGTAGATGGTGCTATGGGTTGAATTGCGTCCTCCTTCCCAAATCCACATGTTGAAGTCCTAACTGCACTTCCCAGCCGACTGTATTGGAGATAGGGCAATTCAAGAGGTATTGAGGTTAAATGAGGTCAAAAGGGTGGGTAGAGTCCTGATCTGATAGAAGCGATATCCTTATAAGAAGAAGACAAAACACCAGATTTCTCTCTCTGTCTGCCAAATGAGGACACAGGAAGACAGGAAGAGAGCTTTCACCAGAAACATAGCCCTGATAGATCCTTGAACTTGGACTTTCCAGTCTCCAGAAACCTAAGAAAATAAAGTTTTGTTTGAGCTATCCAGTCTATCATATTTTATGATGGCTGCCCAAACAACTAAGATAGATGGTGAGGAAGAATGGCTATAGAGTGCAAGAGAATCTTTAGACTAATGGTCTCTATTCCCTTGCTGCCTTCTCTTCATCCAGTGAGAAGGTTATGCGGATGGATGGCAGCACACACTCTGTCAGCTCCAGACATTTATGACCCACTGCTGCTCCCCAAGTTAGGCTACCCCAGAGATGAAGCTACTGGTGAATTCTTCACATAAAACAAAATCAATGCATTAAATAGCTAAACCAGCTTTCAGCTATTTTCTTAGCTGCTCACCTGTTCCAACTTCATCTGTCCTCAGATTGCAAGCCTGGCACTGAATTTTAGTCTTGCGATTTTGATACGCACTGGCTTAGATCTTGCCTGTGTCCTGGGACTGTGTCCTCTCTCACTCAGCGACCAACTTTGATTTTCTCACCTAAACCTTTTGTAACTCTTGCTTTGTGAATTTTCATCTCAGGCTCCATTTGTTTCATATTGAGGCCTGACACCATCAACTCTAGTTGGAAAGCATTCTCAGAAGTTGATGGCCAGGCTGCACCCAGTTAGTTCTGTCCCCATAACAGCCACCCACGGAAAAGCTGCAGCATTTAGAGCAGGCTGAGGTTGTGCTATGCGTGCAGCCACCACTCAGCTCTAAAGGGAGCAGCTGGTGTAACACGTGCTGCCCAGATTCAATCCAACCAACTGGGTGGATGAACAGTTGCCCAGCAGTACTGACTGTTGCTTAGTGAGCTATTCTCTTTTTTGTTGCTGTTGTTCAGTCACTCAGCCATGTCTGGCTCTTTGCGAACGCATGGACTGCAGCCCTCCAGGGTTCCCTGGCCTTCACTGTCTCCCAGAGTGTGCTCAAACTCATGTCCACTGAGTCGGTGATGCAATCCAATCATCTCATCCTTTGTTGCCCCCTTCTGCTCCTGCTTTCCATCTTTCCCAGCATCAGGGTCTTTTCCAATGAGTCATCTCTTCACATCAGGTGGCCAAAATATTGGAGCTTCAGCTTCATCACTCCTTCCAATGAATATTTAGGGCTGGTTTCCTTTAGAATTGACTGATTTGATCTCCTTGCTGTCCAAGGGACTCTCAAGAGTCTTCTTCAGAACCACAGTTTGAAAGCATCAGCTCGTTGGTGCTCAGCCTTGTTTTATGGTCCAACTTTCATATCTGTACATGACTACTGGAAAAACTATAGCTTTGTCTATACTATTACTTTTTATATTTTAATTTTTATGAAAAGTTGACAAAGGAGATATCGCTGTCCCATTTCACACATGAGGAAACTGAGATTCAGAGAGGTTGAGCATTGTCACCTTCATTGATCATTGCAGTGGCATCATCAAGGTTGATTTTAGTTTATACTTGTCTAACTTCACTATGGTCTGCAGTGTCTTTCACTGCATTCTGGTGGTTGAACTTGGTATATCTCAAATTCTTAATAGAGATACCATAAAACAGGAGATGTATGAGTAAATGTGTGAATTACTGGTAGGTACCTCATCTACTTTTTGGCAAAATAGTTCCTACCTTGATGTAATGAGCTCAATCACTCATAGTAACCATCGCTTCTACTACTTTTTATTAACTTGACCCTTTCCCAAATCACATGTATGTTTTAAATCTGGTTATGAATGTTACATATGAACCTTGTAAAAAGTTGAAAATTACACATACTAAAATACATCACCAAAGAGTGATCATCATTGTTTCATTTAGTATATTTGATTCATTCTTTTCACTCATATTATAAGGAATTATTTAATTTGGCATGAAATATATAAAGACATATATGCATATTTGTAATTAAATAATATATATGATTTTTGTCTCTCATTAATTGTTTTCTTGGAAATGAGTTACCAATTAATTTTTTAAGAAAATTATTATGAAATTTTAGTTGTATTATGTCCATCATAAAAGTATATGAGCATTTATTTAACCTTTTCAATTTAATTGGAGAATATAATTGCTTTGGAAAACTCTAATACTGTTACAAATTTAGCTTCTTTCCATTTTCTTCTGTGTTATATGCAAATGCCTTCATTGAAAACCTTTGTTTAAAAGTACTGAAGTGCATATTGTTTATTATTTTAAGCTAAAAGTGAGATTTTTAGCTACATGCAGATGAAAATGGTTTGTTCAGCGTGTCACTTAAAATTTTTAAAAGCAGCTACTACGTAAATAGAAATTGGACACTTATCTTTCAAGTTTTAATCAGAATAAATTTAATGAAGAAAATTTCATCACAAGAGACCATACAGGATGATGTTGAACATCATAATGATGAAAGTAAGAGGTAGAGGCTGACAAATATTTTTAAGAAGGACTTGGCAAAATTCTGTTTCTGTATCCCCAAAGGACAGTGGGTGGTAATGAATTGAAGAAGGGGCTCCTCCCAATTCCACTTGGGCTCTCATGTCAGTCTGACATCCCAAGAGCTCTACATTGGGAACATCCAGAGGCAGCATCCTTTCTACACATGTAAGTTGTTTTGTTCTTTTCAAATTATGCAGTAGTAAATATAGCTTCATCAAATAGGTTTTTCAGCAGAAGTTTGGAATTGAGGAATAGAAGAGAAGCAGAAAAAGAAGAGGGAGTAGAAACTGCAGCTGGTTCTGAGTTTTTAGGCTCATGTGAGAAATAGCTAGATGACACTTTCAGGATGTTGAACTAAAGAGACTCTTGATGAGAGTAAAAGAGGAGAGGGGAAAAGTTGGCTTAAAGCTCAACATTCAGAAAACTAAGATCATGGCATCTGGTCCCATTGCTTCATGGCAAATAGATGGGGAAACAATGGAAACAGTGAGGGACTTTTTTGGGGGGCTCCAAAATCACTGCAAATGGTGACTGCAGCCATGAAATTAAAAGAAGTTTGCCCCTTGGAGGAAAAGCTATGACCAACCTAGTCAGCATATGAAAAAGCAGAGCCATTACTTTACCAACAATGGTCCATCTAGTCAAAGCTATGGTTTTTCCAGTAGTCATGTATGGATGTGAGAGTTGGACTATAAAGAAATTTGAGCACCGAAGAATTGATGCTTTTAAACTGTGGTGTTGGAGAAGACTCTTGAGAGTTCCTTGGACTACAAGGAGATCCAACCAGTCCATCCTAAAGGAAATCAGTCTTGAATGTTCTTTGGATGGACTGATGCTGCAGCTGAAACTCCAATACTCTGGCCACCTGATGTGAAGAACTGACTCATTGGAAAAGACCCTGATGCTTGGAAAGATCAAAGGCAGGAGGAGAAGGGGACAACAGAAGATGAAATTGTTAGATGACATCACCCATGGGATGGACATGAGTTTGAGTAGGCACTGGACATTGGTGATGGACAGGGAATCCTGGCATGCTTCAGTTCAATGCGTCTCAAAGAGTCGGACACAACTGAGTGACTGAACTGACTGGTTGACTGGGTTGGAAAGATCCCCTGGAGAAGGGAATGGCTATCACTCCAGTAATCTTGCCTGGAGAATTCCTTAGACAGAGGAATATGATGGGCTACAGTCCATGAGGTCACAAAGAGTGAGACACGGCTAAGTGAATAACACATACAGTGGGACTGAAAGTGAGTAATAACTTTCTAGTATGTGTATTTTGTGTAATCTAAAATCCCTAAGATCCACTGACATTCTACCATTAAATGACTGATCCACAAGTTATCCAAGGACTCAGAAACTTTGGAAATGCCAGTGCTCACATTCCCTTTCAAATATAATATTCTTTGCCAAGGCTTCACCAACTAAACGGTTACTAATTATTACTTAATAACTAAGCTGCTATACCCCTTTCTGATTACTGTCAGCTCTTTCTAGATCATATTTTACAATAGCAAAAATGTTAACTCATCACACAAAACCCCTAACTCAAACATCTCTGATTGGCTTCACCATGCAAAATTGTAAAGAGTAGGTTCCTCATACTAGAAATCCAGATAGTACATGATAGATCTCTTGCCTGCTTTCCACCTACTGCTTCCACAATTCTCCTTGGCCCACTTGAAAACTGACCAATTGCTTTAGTCCTCCAGAGAAACAGGATAGATAGGTAGATAGATAGACACTGTAAGGAATTAGCTCAAGGACTGTGGAGGCTGATAGGTATTGAATCTGCATGGTAGAATGGCAAGTTGGAGATGCTGCAGGTTGATAGTGCAGGTGGACTCTCAGGGCAGTCTGGAAGCAAATTTCTCTGTTCTTCAAGGAAATACCATCTTTTTTTCTCTTATGTCTGCGACTGATTGAATGGGGGCTCTCCCATATTATTAAGGATCAGTCAGTTCAGTCATTCAGCCATGGCCAACTCTTTGAAACCCCATGGACTGCAATACATCAGGCTTCCCTGTTCATCACAAACTCCTGGAGCTTGCTCAAACTCATGTCCATTGAGTCAGTGATGCCATCCAACCACCTTGTCCTCTGTCATCCCCTTCTCCTCCTGCCTTCAATCTTTCCCAGCATCAGTGCCTTTTCCAATGACTCAGTTCTTCACATCAAGTGGCCAAAATATTGGAGCTTCAGCTTCAGCATCAGTCCTTCCAAAGAATATTCAGGACAGATTTCCTTTGTGATTGACTGGTTTGATCTCCTTACAGTCCAACGGACTATCAAGAGTCTTCTCCAGCACCACAGTTCAAAAGCATCATTCTTTGGTGCTCAGCTTTCTTTATAGTCCAACTATCACATCCATCCATGACTACTGGGAAAACCATAGTTTTGACTATATGGACCGTTATTGGCAAAGTAATGTATCTGTTTTTTTTAATATGCTGGCTTCCCTGGTGGCTCAGAGGTTAAAGCGTCTGCCTGCAATGCAGGAGACCTGGGTTCAATCCCTGGGTCAGGAAGATACCCTGGAGAAGGAACTGGCAACCCACTCCAGTATTCTTGCCTGGAGAATCCCATGGACGGAGAAGCCTGGTGGGCTACAGTCCACGGGGTCGCAAAGAGTCGGACTTAGCGACTTCACTTTCACTTTCTAGGTTTGTCATAGCTTATCTTCACAGAAACTTACCCTTATTAAAGGTAGTTCGATTTACCCAAAATTTACTGACTTACATGTAAACCTTATCTGAAATATACCTTCATAGCAATATTTAGACTGGTATTTGAGTGACTATTGGAATACTGTGGTTTAGTCAAGTTGACACATAAATTAACTATCACGCCACCATTATACATGTAATTTCTTAATACTCAAAGTGCTTTCAAACAACTGTACTTTTCCTAGCAATAATATCAATCTGGGAATGCCCTCTTTCTAAACTTTTGAATCACATACCTTTATGGTGACTGTGTGAATCACAACAAACTGAAAATTATTAAAGAGATGCGAACACCAGAACACCTTACCTGCCTCATGAGAAACTTGTATGCAGGTCAAGAAGCAACAGATAGAAATGGACATGGAACAATGGACTGGTTTCAAATTAGGAAAGGAGAATGTCAAGGCTATATATTGTCACCCTGATTAGTTAACTTATATGCAGAGTACATCATGCAAAATGTTGGACTAGATGAAGCACAAGCTGGAATCAAGATTGCTGGGAGAAATACCAATAACCTCAGATATGCAGATGATACCACCCTTATGGCAGAAAGTAAAGATGAACTAAAGAGCCTCTTGATGAAAGTGAAAGAGGAAAGTGAAAAAGCTAGCTTAAAACAACATTAAAAAAACTAAGATCATGGCATCCAGCATCATTACTTCATGGCAAATAGATGGGGAAACAAAGGAAACATGAAAGATTTTATTTTCTTGTGCTGTAAAATCACTGCAGATGGTGACTGCAGCCATGAAATTAAAAGATACTTGCCCTGTGGAAGAAAAGCTATGACAAGACTAGACAGTGTATTATAAAGCAGAGACTTTACTTTGCCAACAAATGTCCATCTAGTCAAAGCTATGGTTTCTTCAGTAGTCATGTATGGATGTGAGAATTGGACCATAAAGAAAGCTGAAGTGCCAAAGAATTGATGCTTTTGAACTGTGGTATTGGAGAAAACTCTTGAAAGTCACTTGGACTTCAAGGAGATCCAACCAATCAATCCTAAAGGAAATCATTCCTGGATACTCATTGCAAGAACTGATGCTGAAGCTAAAGCTCCAATATTTTGACCACCTGATGAGAAGAGTCAACTCACTAGAAAAAAACCCTGATGCTGGAAAAGATTGAAGACAGGAGGAGAAGGGAATGACAGAGGATGAGATGGTTTGATGGCATCACTGATCCAATGGACATGAGTTTGAGCAAGCTTTGGGAGATAGTCAAGGACAGGGAAGGCTGGGTGGGCTGCAGTCTATGGGGTCACAGAGTCAGACACAACTGAAGGACTGCAACAACAACAACAAAGTTTATGGTTAGGTGAAAAGGTTCAATCCTGCTGTCACCTCCTTCATGAAAACTTTTGTGCTCTTCTCACTCTGGGACATCAAGCAGTCTTCCTTGCTCTCATAACATTTTGCTAATACTTGATCTTTAGAAATTCTCAGACCATACCTTGGATTCTAATCACTGATGCACTTGAGGTTACCCAAGAAGGGTTTATCCTGCTGGAGTGGAGAACATTCAGTTTTGTTTATCTTAGTGAACAAAGGGTGAGAGTTTTATAGAGTTACAAGTCAATAAATGCAAGGTAAAAACACTAATCCCTTACGGATCTGATTACTGAAACAATTATCTCTTATGATGTGGAACTGTATGCAAAGTATGTGAGGTTGTGTAATGCTCCTTGCATGGGTACTGGAGTGAAACCCTTTCCACTGAACTGATAAACCCCAACTCCAAAGTTTCTCAGCCTGGTGGACTCATATCATGAGAGCTTTATGCCGTTGGTGAGCAGACGGAAAGGAATGTAAGAACATATCTTCCTCTTCCTCCACAGGAGTTCCGATGACTGCCCTCCACTCTTCATGGGTGACATATGTCCAGATATTTTACCACAAGTGAAAACATGCAGTGAGGAAGATTTAGAGTTCTTACCTCTTTCTCAAGAACAGACATGTTCTTGTCTCTGGGGCTGAGGGGAGTATTGGAAGAAAATAAAAACCAACCTACCAAACAACCCACGATTTCTGTGTTGCTCTTGTTCTGTTTGCTTTTTCTCTCTTCTCAAATAAATAACAAGCTCATTATAATTTTGTCTTGGTAAAATCTCCAGGGCATAACCTTCAGTATGTCTGCATACATTACAGAATCATGTGACCTTACCACTCTGGAGCTACATCTTTTTAATAACCTGTAAAAATCCTTGAGTAGAAAAGCTCAGTGAGGCAGAAGAGAAAGAAAACAGTGAGGAACAGAAGTACACAAGATATTTGGATTTTTTTTTTCCTGACTGAAATTTATCTTCATGTGGGAATGCAAGCCTCTCCCTAAGCTTGGATTACAAATCAATAGTATACAAATTTTATTATGAGTTGGGGACAGGGAAAGAACTCCAACTAATAATTACATTATTTGTTGAGTGTTTATGGTAAAGAATAGCACAACCATCCCAATCATTTTTACTGTATGGTTAACATCAACAAGTGTTAAAATTATTTAACTATTTACACTTGGAAGCCTCTTGCCTTTTATCAAACTTGGATTGTTTCTGGTGTATCTGGAAGGATTGTCTGGCTTCTAAAGAAACATGGAAGGAGAGACAGGATTA
The DNA here is from genome assembly GCF_963930625.1 of Muntiacus reevesi. Lineage (NCBI taxonomy): Eukaryota > Metazoa > Chordata > Mammalia > Artiodactyla > Cervidae > Muntiacus > Muntiacus reevesi. The sequence goes on from NC_089251.1 coordinate 120,632,491, forward strand.
GTATGGTCATCCAAGTGTGGTCCAGTCATCACTAAATCTGCCTTTCAGTGGAGATTTTCCTACTTTCATAGAATGATATGGAACTTTAAGATAATATCAAGGAGTGTTTGGGACTTAGTCAAGACTGAATAAAAGTTTGCTCCCATGAGCTGATAGTTGTTTTTGTCAGAATTTGGTACTTACCTTCATTTCAAAAGGATTTTTGACAGACTGGGGTAATGGGGAGCAGAAAAGGTCACTGGGATTTCTAAATATCATATTTTCAACAACTCATCATTTCAAAAGACCATTGCACAGTTGGAACTGACAAAACTACAGAAATCTACCAAACCCTTTCCCTTTCAGTAAGCAGAGCCATCACAGCCATTCATTACTAAAGCAAAATGCCTCCAAAAGCCTGAATACATGTTGCCTTTCATGTGCCTCCCTTCCATGTTTTCTTCCTTTTTACTATAAATTAAACATGGCTAATGTTTGCCACACTGAAACAAAAACAAACAACTCAACCTGTCTAAATTTGATTAATCAATCTATTATCAAGATTTATTAGCCGTGTCTCTTTAAACCTTCTGTTTGCAGGGTGGGTGATATCAAGGAACCCAACAGAATGTAACCCTTAACATGAAATCGATGATGTAGGCATATTAACTTACTTGGGTTGTGAGCAGCGTGGCAACATTGCTCTTTGTTTTTAACCAGTTTGATATTTGAGATAGAATGTCTTCCCCATGGCTCAGTGGTAAAGTATCCACCTGCAATGCAAATCTCAGGGTAGGGAAGATTCCCTGGAGGAGTAAATGGAATCCATTTCCAGTATTCTTGCTTGAAAAATCCCATAGACAGAGGATCCTGGCAGGCCACAGTCCATGGGGTCACAAAGAGTCTGACATTACTGAGTCCATACACAAACACACACACAATTCACTTGTACTTTTGTCATTGATATGACATATCAGTCTTGTGAGGTGCATGTGGTACTGCATGGATACAAAAGAATTATAACCAAGGGCTCAGATGGGATTTGAGATGAACTAAGAAAAGCCACTTCGGGAAAGGTGACCCAATTCCAGGCTCAAACAAGAGACCCAACAACAGAGCAGGTCAGAAGAAAATTTGTTTCATCGCCTACTTCTCCTCAAGCCACCATTTGCCCTTTCAAAAGGTTGATTTGTTTAGATTTCTTTGTATGCTCCATATGACCCACAGACCATCAATTCCATTATGAATCCACTTATCTGTGTCTTTGAGAATCTTAGAGATTGTTGCTGTTTGCAAAGTAAATCTCCTAGGTGCCTGTTGAATAGCTGAAGTGTCAATTCCCTTGGAGTATGTGGCATTTTCTACCCCAAATTATTCTGCAGATAGATGAACTCTACATAGAGCTATGTTTAAGAAAAAAAGGATGTAGAAAGAGGTTATTTCTGCTATTTCTGTTCTGATCATGGCAAAGAGAGGCACTAGGCAAGTGACCAACACATTGATTCGATCATGTTCAGACTAATGTTTTAAAAACAAGCTGGAACATCTGATGCTTAGTCAAAGTTTCTCTATTTTTCAGCTACTGGCCTCATTAAGATATCAAAAATGACATCTGCTACCATCTATCCTTAGCATGTAAACTATAAGAGAACAAAAGTCTGTTATCTTATTTTTCTGCTGTATCCCCAGTACTCAAAACATGAAAAGAGCTCAAAATGTACTTATTAAATATATGAATAACGGAATGAATATTATGTGATTGTAGTTGTTGTCCTAACTTGGGCACTGAGCTGTCAGCTGCTGAGATGAAGACACATCTGTGTAGGATTAAAGACTTGATGGGTCAGCTCCACAAAAGGACAATTTTAAGACTGAGGAACTGGGTAGATGAGATTTTAAAAATTTCTTTGTGAGATTTTTATCCTCTAGTTGTTTAATCAAACATGAATCTAGTCCCTTTGAAGGAATTTTGTTGTTGGAATTAAAATTAACACATTAAGTTTCTTAAAATAAGGAGAAGAGCTAGGATTAGCCAGGTACACCCAATCTAATCCCAGGAAACCTCAAAAGCAAGGGAAGTTCTACAGCTGATTACAGAAGAGGGCATCAGAGGAGGTACACACTAGAGAGATGAGGCCAAAGGAGATATCACAGAGATTAGAAGAATAGGAAAAGTGACATCAAAAATATAGGTTTGCTCACCACTCATAGGCAATAGATTATCCTACAACCTTGATACCTAGAGTGCATAGGTCCCCAAAAGAGTTAGCAATGCCCAGGGGGAATATTACAAGTCACAGCAAACTGGGAACAACAAATGCAGATACACATGCTTTTCATAGCTCCAGACCCTTTTACCACCCAATACTACTATTTTAATGCCTAAAATAATTTAACTTATCTTCAAAATCTAGCTCACCTGAAATATACACACCACTTTAATAAATGACACTGCTACTTTCCATGACCAGAAATCTTGAAATCATGTCTATTTCTTGATGGCCTATTGCTCTTGAAAAGGCAAATATAAATGAAAAATAAGGGACTTAGTTTGCTTTGTTGAAAATAAGGGAAGAGGCTCCTCTTTCTCCCTTGTTAATGCATTTACTTTACAAAACTTGTAATTATAAGTTCTTTGTCTCTTTGAAATGTATGTAAATATTTTAAAGAGCTAAATTGGTCTTCTGTTCATTTTATAATCAGGGATATTTCCTTAAGAACCTGGGAACCTACCCCAGTGTTCACTGCATCACTGTTTACAATAATCAGGACATGGAACCAACATAAATGCCCAACAACAGATGAATGAATAAAGAAGATGTGGTAAACATACATAATGAGATATTGCTCAGCCACTAGAAGGAATGAAATAGGGTCATTTGTAGAGACACAGATGAACCTATAGCCTGTCATACAGAGTAAAATGTCAGAGAGAGAAAAACAAACATCGTGTCTTTAATGGTATATACGAAATCTAGAAGAATGGTATAAGTGAACCTATTTCCAGGGCAGGAATAGAGACGCAGATATAGAAAGTGGGTGTGTGGTCAGAGTGGGAGGGAAGGGGAAGGTGGGATGAATTGGGAGGTTGTGATATATACACTATCATGGGTAAAATTAGTTAGCTAGTGGGAAGCTGCTATAAACTGCAGGAAGCTCAGCTCAGTGCTCTGTGATGACCTGGGGGGTTGGGGGTGTCGGGAAGGGGATGGGATGGGAGGGAGGTCCAAGAGGAAGGTAATATATGTATACATATTGCTGACTTACTTCATCGTACAGCAGAAACTAATACAACAATTTAAAGCAATTATACTCCATAAAAATATTTTAAAAAGAACCTGGGAACCATCTCTTTGAAATGTAATCATCAAGGAAAATATTACCCCATCCTCGAGTTTCCTGGGATGCTAAGACTCTAACTTCAGTGGGTACTGGTTCCACTTTGCAAACTACTTCAGTTCATAGAGATGTGAGAAAAATATTTTTTAAAAACACATTTACAAAACAAGTGGCTACCTTAATTACCAGTAAATTTAAGATAAATGAGCTATGACAAATGGTGCTGTCACGCCCTCTCACACGAGGACTAGTTTATTTCTCTTGAGAACATACATGTAATAGATTGTATCTGTTTACCTGAATAAGAGGATGATATTTCATTCTGCTTTTGCAGTCTCTTTTCGTGGATTGACTGTGCCACACATTACATTTTGTTTAAATACTTATTTAATAACAAAAATATTTTCTACTTCTGTGAAGCAATTTTTCTGGGGTGATAAGGAGAAGTTGTTTTTCATTATACTTTCGCCAGCACCTTTCACTGAAATGTAAGACTCCTTAGGAAAACGATGTTTGATATCATCTTTGATATATACATCGGGGCTGGGCATTTGGTAGGTGCTTTATAAATATTTGTGAATGAGCTGATTGACAAAAATGATGATGCTTTAAGAAAAAGTGGGTTGCTGGATGACTGGCAGTTCCTAGAGGCCACAGGAGTACTCCACAGATGACAATTAAGCAGGAAACATGGATGAGGGCCAGGGGAACAAGGTCTGCGAAGTAGTAGCAGAGCAGAAAATTTAGTGATCTTCTTTTGGAGCATACTTGAGAGACTTCCAGAGTGCTCTGACATTGCTTAGGAAGGTCTCTGAAGGTGCATTAGCAAGTGGTTGCAAGAGCCTGCAGAATATAAGTCATCAAGTTGATAGCACTTCTTACAAAGTCAGACAGGAAAGTGCCTTGGATAAAATGGTTCCTACCCAAGTGAAAGAAAGTTCAATCTGCTTCCCTATTAGTGACTATAATGTTGTGGAAAATATAAATGTAATACACCAGAGATAGTAGAAAGAATTGCAAGGCTTTCCAAGAGTTGCAAAACAGGAAATAAGGGCCCTGAAGATGTTAGGATAATTATATTTGGTATATGCTTTGAAACTTTAATTAATATGGAATTAAGTAAACTGGGAAAACAAATTATTCATTTTTTCCTTTGTTACATACAATTATAAGCACTGTATTTATTTCTAATATCATTTCAAGACAAAAACAAAATTAAAAATAGTAAGATGGACAGTGAGCAAGCAACCTTCAACTGTGAACTTAGTACTGAGATGTTCAAACAGCATGAAAACTAGCAATCAATTTGAGCTTCAAAATACCTCTGGCACCAGGCTTGTGTAGTGTAAAGGCAATCCTTACAGAACATTCTGTGTCTATTCTACCAAGTTCAGGATGGAGTTTGACTTCAGAAAGGTGGGGAAAAGAAGGAAGAGCAGGTGGTCTAACCATTACTTAAATGATCCTGGAAGATAAATGGCCTGATATCCAAGAGAATGCTATCATCAATTTTAGACGTTTTGAGCTCCATAAAGTTCAGTGTTTGCCTTTATTAGTAGAAACTAATCCGGGCGGGCTGTCGGACAGTCGGACATGACTGAGCGACTGAAGAACAATTTCTCTAATGAAAAACTTAACATAAGAACCCTGAATATTTTCCTGCCCAGATTTTTCAGAACTGATTTTTAATAAAAGCTAAGAATCATTTGTAAAAAAAAAAAAATAGATAAATGCATATATATTGTTTTTTAAAAAAGTAAATAACAAGATATTTCTCTTTTGCTGAAATATCCATCCATCATTTTTCCATTAATACTTACCACTGCGCTCCAAGCTTTTCCCCAGGATTTTTGGAAAGGTTTTGACAGAGTAAAATGCCATTGGGTATGAATTCAGCCAATTCCACATGCCCCTACACAGGTACTTATTCATTGCTGTCTTATCAGTAGAGAACAGAGAATGCTAGAACTAATTGAAAAGAGTCCTTTTCTCCTCTAGGTTTCAGCATAGGGGAGATGTTGAAGGGATGAGTCATAACTTCAGGGAGAGATTTGAAAAGGAGAATACCAGGAATGTTCTGGAGTTCAAGGTTGAAAAGATTTTAATTATTTCTCTCCACACACACAAAGATGTGAATATTTAAGAAACCAGTGAAGTATTGGAAAGTCAAGGAATATATATGTATTATTTTTTTAGGACAGTCAGTTGGACATTGGTCAAAATTTACAGTGATGTTTAAGACAATAGGCTTGAGAGTCACAAAGATCTGGTAAGAATTCAGACTTTACCACTTACTAAATATATGACTTTGAGAAAGTTACTTAATCTTACTGAACCTTAATTTTCTCATCCTAAATTGGAGATAATAATACCTAAATCTCACAAAATTATGAGGATTTAATATGTTTATATATTAGGATACTTAGCAAAGTATCTGATACATAGTAAGTATTCAGAAATAATTGCTATTAGCAATGGTAATTAGGTATCTCTGGTGGCACAGGCTGCAAAGCATCCACCTATAATGCAAGAGACTGGGGTTTGATCCCAGGGTCAGAAAGATCTCCTGGAGAAGGAAATGACAACCCACTCCATTATAAAGGAAATCAGTCCTGGGTGTTCATTGGAAGGACTGATGCTGAAGCTGATATTCCAATACTTTGGCCCTCTGAAGTGAAGAACTGACTCATTTGAAAAGACCCTCATGCTGGGAAAGATTGAAGGCAGGAGGAAAGGAGGATGACACAGGATGAGATGGTTCAACAGTATCACCAACTCAATGGGCATGAGTTTGAGCAAGCTCTGGGCTTTGGTGATGGACAGGGTAACCTGGTGTGCTGCAATCCATGGGGTTGCAAAGAGTCAGACACGAATGAGTGACTAAACTGAACTGAACTGATTGTACATAGTTCCCTGTAATAAATCCTGTTGCTTATCTGTTTTATGCATATCATCACTACTATTTTTAGATGCACATCAAATTTCAAGCTCAGTACTTATGTTTTTGTAAAACTGCATCTGATTTTCAAGACAAGTAATTAGTCCCATTTTTCTAGTTGAGGGTTTAAACATCATCATTCAATAAGGGGACGACAGAGGATGAGATGGTTGGATGGCATCACCGACTCAACTGACATGAGTTTGAGCAAGCTCTGGGAGTTGGTGATGGATAGGGAAGCCTGGCATGCTGCAGTTGATGGGGTCGCAAAAAGTCAGACACAACTGCACTAGTGAACTGAACTGAACTGATTCAAGGATGGACAAAGTAAAATGTCCAAGATCATATACCCAGTAAGTGACAGACCCAGAATGAAATACAGGTCTCTGATAATAAATTAGTGTGTTTAGAGTCATATAAACATGAACATTTAATAAATATTTTTTGGCTGATAGTAGCAAAAATAGTGCATATGTGCTCAGTCATATCTGACTTTTTGAGACCCCTTGGACTGCAGTCTGACAGGCTCCTCTGTCCATGATATTTTCCAGGCAAGGATACTGGCGTGGGTGGCCATTTCCTTCTCTAAGGTCTCTTCCCAATCCAGGGATTGAACTTGCACCTCCTGAACTGGCAGACAGATTCTTTACCACTGAACCACGTGGAAAGCCCAGCAGTAAAAATAGTACTAGTACCCAAATAATCAACAGTTGTAAAATGATATGTTCTAAAGATGGTTCTAGGTATATCAGATATACTCATCTCCTGGTCTTCTGTGAAGAATCTACTACTAGTATCTGAACTTAACAGATGAGGAAACAGGTGCAGAACATTTGAGAAAATGCCCAAAGTCCTAGCCCTGTACTGAGAGGTTGCCCAAAGTACTGAGATTTGAACCCAGATGGTCCTAGTTCAGAGACAGTACTCCCCACCACTATGTCATCCTGCCTCACACAAAAAAGTCTTGTTTATTCAAATTCTAGTAGAAATAGGAGGCGTAGAACTCCCAGAGGAAGCTTTTCAATTCTGATAAAGTTTTAATTAAAAGCACTTTAAAGGTTTCTTGACACTTTTCATTTAGTTCAATTTTGACAAGTTTATTTCTTAGCATGAAAACAATGTTGGCAGTACAAGCATGATCCCACTTTGAGCCATTGTGTTAATTATTTCAATTATTTCAAATTTTCTTTCAGAATTTTGTGCTCATAACTGGTAGTTATTTTCTTACCATTTTTCATACATATATGAATATATTTATTGCATATATTTCAAATATCTATATGAATATATATTTCATATATAGGTATTTTTCATATATATATATTTTTTCATATATATATATATTTTCATATATATATATTTTTCATATATATATTTTTCATATATATATATATATATATAGTTGTTGTTCAGGTGCCCAGTTGAGTCCAACTCTTGGTGACCCTGTGGACTGCAGCCCATCAGACTTCCCTGTCCTTCACCATCTGCCTGGAACTTGCTCAAACTCATGTCCATTGAGTTGGTGATGCCATTCAACCATCTCATCCTCTGCCATCCCCTTCTCCTCCTGCCTTCAATCTTTCCAGCATCAGGGTCCTTTCCAATGAGTTAGCTCTTTGCATCAGGTGGTCAAATAATTGGAGCTTCAGCTTCAGCATCAGTCCTTCCAATGAACATTCAGGATTGATTTTCTTTAGGACTAACTGACTTGACCTCTTTGCAGACCAAGTGATTCTCAAGAGTCTTCTCCAACACCACAATTCTAAAACATCAATTCTTTGGTGCTCAGCCTTCTTTATAGCCAACTTTCATGTTCATATGACTACTGGAAAAACCATAGTTTTGACTAGACAGACTTTTGTTGGCAAAGTAACGTCTCTGCTTTTTAATATGCTGTCTAGGTTTGTCCCAGCTTATGTCCTATATAAGAATGTCACCAACATCAATGTTTTTCCTTATACTTCTCATAATCTGTCAGTGTATCTATTGTTAAGTAGTTGTTTTCTGGGGAGACTAAGAATGAAAAAAAAGGAAGCCTATATTAGTTTCTTCTATTTTTCTGATTGCTATTGGGTGGTCTCCACTTTTGATTTGACTTAATCCTCATGCATTAATGAGAGATACTCATTGGCCTGTCATTTACTGATAAGAAAAAGAGACTCTGAGAAATGAATTAATTTTTATAAGACCACAAAAATAACAAGAGGCAGAGTAGAATTTCAACCTAGTTGTGTCTGTTTCTAAGTTCCTTGGTCTTGTCACATCTCCATGTGAGTAAACAAGTGATGTCATTAGTCACGAACACCATTCATATTTTTCATCACTTGCACTGCTCCAGGTTTTATATTAAGTGCTTTATATAGATAAGCACTGGCTCTAATAATCCTTACATAGAAACCATTATTCTTCTTGTTTTACAAAAGGAGAGGAATGTTCAGGGAAATAAGTTTGGTTTCACAAATCCCTGCAGGTGAAGAGGGGAAGGATGAGAACCTGCATTTCTATTGTGAGGACCAGTGTTACACTTCACGGAAAACAGAAGCAGTGTTAGAAGCAACTGCTTGCTTTAGTGTTATAGCTTATTTTTCCACAGCATTAATTCTACACTGATATCTTTGCTGACTATAATATGTTTTAAAATATTATCATTTTGTACCAAACATTTATTTCTCACATCATTTGAATTCTAATAAAAAGTACTTGATGTCCTGCTATTTTGAAAATAGCCCTATGAGAGAAAGAATGATGAATACTTTATAGCATCAGTGGTCTTATAATTCTCATCATTGCTATACTTTTAAAACCACCTCTTTTATAATTTCAGGTTCTCTTTTCTCTTTAAAGTCACAGTGGAGGAAATAACCCATATAAATACTATGCACAATGCTCCTTTGAGATAATGATTTAATTTCTAAGTGAGAAAGGAAATTATATAAGTTTAACTTTTTGGAGACATTTTATTTCCTTTCATTAAAATGTTTAGTGTATTAGAATAACAATGTATAAAGAGAAATATTTCAAAAAGTTGTTTCTGTTGTTCAGTCACTCAGGACTCTTTGTGACCCCATGGACTGCAGCATGCCGGGCTTCCCTGTCCTTCACTATCTCCCGGAGTTTGTGCAAACTCATGTCCATTGAATCGATGTTGCCATCCAACCATCTCATTCTCTATCACCCCAGTCTCCTCCTGCCCTTAATCTTTCCCAGCATTAAGGTCTTTTCCAATAAGTGAGCATTTCATATCAGGTGGCCAAAGTTTTGGAGCTTCACCTTCAGCATCATTCTTTCCAATGAACATTCAGTGTTGATTTCCTTTAGGATTGACTGTTGTATAAATGAATATTTAAATGTCACAGTTCGTAAAAATCTTTTGCCATCCTATTCCTTACCAAGTTACTACAAAATTAATTGAACCATCCTACTTTTCCCTTTGTCTTTTTTTCCCTTTGTCTTAAATTCAAAAATATAGCATATGACTTTCTCACTACAGTTTCCAGAAGCTTAATGTAATTTCCCATTCATTCTGTAGAAAGCAATCTTCATCTCAGAGAAACATTCTTCAGTCACTAATATAGTTATTGTATATCTCCCATCAGTTTCCCTTTCTCCTTCTGAAATTGTTGTGATTTGGGTATTACATCTCTGAAATCTGTTCTCCAGATCTCACATCTTTTCAAATTTGCTTTTTTTTTCACATTTTTGGTCTGTACTTTGAGATAATACTTTTGCACTCATTCTTCTAGGCTACTAATCCCAGTTTTAACAACAATCATCCCATATCGTTAACTCATCTACTGAATTTTCTACTTCATACATTTATTTTATATTTGGAGAAGTCCTGGTTTGTGCTTACCTTGAATCTTCATAGCTGTTCATTACCATGTTATTATCAGATAGTCCTGTTGTCTGAACCTTCATCTATCTCCCCCAGAGGCTCAAATCTACTTCATTTTCCTTTGCTGGATGTCTGGAGATCCCTCAGATAGTGATCATTTTTTCTTGTGATCTCTTTAGGAATCAGCTCAGTTGTTGAAGTGCACCAAGTGGAGAAACTCTGAAGGAATGGAAGCTGAATGACCATCTACTTCTCTAGGTTAAAGGTATGCCCAGAGGCAGGCAGCAGGAAAAATCCTACCTGCGACGTGTTGTCTTGTACTCTCTCAGCCTCCAGCATATCAGTTCACCTTTTCAGCTCTGCCTTCTCTCTCTCTTTTTTTTTAAAGTTTATATTGGAGTACAGTTGATTTAGTTAATTTTGTGTTAGTTTCAGGTATACAGCAAAGTGAATCAGTGATACATATATTCCCTCTTTTTTAAAGCTTTTTTCCCCATGTAGGCCATTACAGAACATTGACTAAGAGTTCTATGTGCTATACAATAGATTCTTATTAGTTTTCTATATTATATACAGTAGTATGTATGTGTTGAGTTTCCCAGGTAACTCACCTGATAGAGAATCCTTCTGCAATGCAGGAGACCTTGGTTCAATTCCTGGGTCAGGAAGATCCCCTGGAGAAAGGACAGGCTATCCATTTCAGTATTCTCAGGCTTCCCTGGCGGTTCAAATGGTAAAGAATCCACCTTTCATGTGGGAGACCCCGGTTTGATTGACGGGTCAGGAAGATTCCCCTGGAGGAGGACATGGGTACCCACTCCAGCGTTCTTGCCTGGAGAATCCCCATGGACAGAGGAGCCTGGTGGGCTACACTCCATGAGGTCGTAAGGAGTTGGACATGAGTGACTAAGCACATGTATATGTCAATCCCAGTCACCTATGTCATATTTTTTAAGATTTAATTTGCTCCTTATTGCTATTGTCTGATTTGTCACATATCTGATTTCCACCTTAGAAAAGTCAAAGGCTAAAACAGATGATATTTCGGCCACAGTTTTCAAAGTCTCACAGACAGCCTCTTCCTATTCTTTAAGGTTCTTGGTCTGCCTTCTGTTTTGAAGGCTAAGGAGACCAGCCAGTTCAGACATGTGTGTGAGTGCATGCAAACACACACATTCAATTTTGCCCCATCTAAATCCCCAACGATCCACAAATTTTTGGAAGTCAAGTCTTTTCCAATACCTTCCATAATCTTTTCTTAAAGGATCTCTTACCAGGGTCTCATCAAGCCCCTGAAAGGAAGCCCTTTACAGGTTGATTTCACAGGTGTCTTTCTAAAGATTCTTCAATTTGCAGAGTAAAGACCTTTCTTATACCCAGGAATCTACAGCTTCTCACAGCCATTTGGACAGGGGAGCCAAAAGTATTCTTGTGAAAAGAAAGCACAGTGCATTCTCAGGATCTTTCCAGAATCTCTGCATTTTATCTAAGTGTTTTCCTTATCATTTGTCCTAAAATTTGTCAGTGGAGTGCATGAAAATGATATCCAATTTATGCTAACAAAGTTTTTGATATAAGGTTCAGCCAGCACATATATACATCAGTTCAGCCAGCACATACAATTTTTTTCTGGGTCCCTCTACAAATGACCTTCTGAATCCTTTAGTCTATTTTTTTTTTTCTGTCTATGAGGCCAAAGAAAAATGCAATAGAATACATAGTTAAACTCTACATGGTCTCCGTGCTCTTGGAAATTATCTTAAGATTTCTCAGTCTTCCTTGGACAAAGCAGACAAAGCTTTAACTTTAATTGAGACCATGTGTAGCTTCTGAATTCTTCCTAGAAATGAGAAAAAGTCAGAGAGGGCTATTACCCTCATGCATCAATGTCAACACTGACACTTTTTAAAAAGTATTTTTACGAATATAAGCAGCACTGATGCAAACAAGTAAATATATTCTTGCCGGTGCTCTTATTAGTATAATTGAGAAAGAAGTGACCATAGACAACCGGCATCCCATTAAATAGAAGGAGAAACAAACAAATATATGGGAGGAAAGAAAAAAACAAGTTAATAATGCTATGCTACTGCTTAATGATAAGAATCTGAAAGTTGGTGTCTGTCAAACATTACCTACTAGCTGATTCCTAGGGGGAAAAAAAATGTTTTGCTATGTAAGCTAATAGGCACACATAGTCTAGACCTATATTCTCATGAATTTAATTTACTAACATAGATCAGTTTATTTAAAAAAAAAAAAACAATTTCCTCTTTATTTTTTTATTTTTATTTTTCTTACTTTTCTTTTCTTTTTTTTTCAATTATTTTTATTAGTTGGAGGCTAATTACTTTACAATATTGTAGTGGTTTTTGCCATACATTGACACGAATCAGCCATGGATTTACATGTGTTCCCCATCCCGATCCGCCCTCCCACCTCCTTCCCCTCCCCATCCCATCCCTCTGGGTCATCCCAGTGCACCAGCCCTGAGCACTTGTCTCATGCATCCAACCTGGGCTGGTGATCTGTTTCACCCTTGATAATATACAAGTTTCAAAGCTGTTCTCTCAGAACATCCCATCTTCGCCTTCTCTCAAAGAGTCTAAAAGTCTGTTCTGTACATCTGTGTCTCTTTTTCTGTTTTGCATATAGGGTTATCATTACCATCTTTCTAAATTCCATATATATGCATTAGTATACTGTATTGGTCTTTATCTTTCTGGCTTACTTCACTCTGTATAATGGGCTCCAGTTTCATCCATCTCATTAGAACTGATTCAAATGAATTCTTTTTAATGTCTGAGTAATATTCCATAGTGTATATGTACCACAGCTTCCTTATCCATTCATCTGCTGATGGACATCTAGGCTGCTTCCATGTCCTGGCTATTATAAACAGTGCTGTGATGAACATTGGGGTGCACGTGTCTCTTTCAGATCTGGTTTCCTCAGTGTGTATGCCCAGGAGTGGGATTGCTGGGTCATATGGCAGTTCTATTTCCAGTTTTTTAAGGAATCTTCATGCTGTTCTCCATAGTGGCTGTACTAGTTTGCATTCCAAACAACAGTGTGGGAGGGTTCCCTTTTCTCCACACCCTCTCCAGCATTTATTGCTTGTAGACTTTTGGATAGCAGCCATCCTGACTGGCGTGTAATGGTACCTCATTGTGGTTTTGATTTGCATTTCTCTGATAATGAGTGATGTTGAGCATCTTTTCATGTGTTTGTTAGTCATCTGTATGTCTTCTTTGGAGAAATGTCTGCTTAGTCCTTTGGCCCATTTTTTGATTGGGTCATTTATTTTTCAGTAATTGAGCTTCAGGAGTTGCTTGTATATTTTTGAGATTAATCCTTTGTCTGTTGCTTCATTTGCTATTATTTTCTCCCATTCTGAGGGCTGTCTTTTCACCTTGCTTATAGTTTCCTTTGTTGTGCAAAAGCTTTTAAGTTTAATTAGGTCCCATTTGTTTATTTTTGCTTTTATTTAAGAGCACTTTCAAGGATCAGAAAATACATTGCAAATCCTCCTCCTGTGGTGAAGAATCTGCCTGCAACGCAGGAGACACAGGCAATGTGGGTTCTATCCTTGGGTCAGGAAGATCCTCTGGAAGAAGAAATGGCAACCCACTCTAGTATTCTTGCCTGGAGAATCCCATGGACAGAGGAGGCTGGAAGGCTACAGCCTATGGGGTTGCAGAGAGTCAGACATCACTGAAGTGACTTAGCATGTGCACTCCTGTTTTTGGAGGTGAAGCAATACCATAAAATACTACATTTCCCCATTGCTTGCTTTCTTTCTTTCTTTTTTTTTTTTTTTTTTGGTACAGGTATGGCTTTATTTATTTTTTTTTAAATTTTATTTTATTAGTTGGAGGCCAATTACTTCACAACATTTCAGTGGGTTTTGTCATACATTGACACAAATCAGCCCTAGAGTTACACGTATTCCCCATCCCGATTCCCCCTCCCACCTCCCTCTCCACCCGACTCCTCTGGGTCCTCCCAGTGCACCAGGCCTGAGCACGCGTCTCATGCATCTCACCTGGGCTAGTGATCTGTTTCACCATAGATAATATACATGCTGTTCTTTTGAAACATCCCACCCTCACCTTCTCCCACAGAGTTCAAAAGTCTGTTCTGTACTTCTGTGTCTCTTTTTGTTTTGCATATAGGGTTATCATTACCATCTTTCTAAATTCCATATATATGTGTTAGTATACTGTAATGGTCTTTATCTTTCTGGCTTACTTCACTCTGTATAATGGGCTCCAGTTTCATCCATCTCATTAGAACTGATTCAAATGCATTCTTTTTAACAGCTGAGTAATATTCCATGGTGTATATGTACCACAGCTTCCTTATCCATTCATCTGCTGATGGGCATCTAGGCTGCTTCCATGTCCTGGCTATTATAAACAGTGCTGCGATGAACATTGGGGTGCATGTGTCTCTTTCAGATCTGGTTTCCTCGGTGTGTATGCCCAGAAGTGGGATTGCTGGGTCATATGGCAGTTCTATTTCCAGTTTTTTAAGAAATCTCCACACTGTTTTCCATAGTGGCTGTACTAGTTTGCATTCCCACCAACAGTGTAAGAGGGTTCCCTTTTCTCCACACCCTCTCCAGCATTTATTGCTTGTAAACTCCCCATTGCTTTCTTAACATCTTCCTTCACAGAAAAAAGTTGGTATAGTTAAATATACAAACACCCCACATCATGTATAATTAGCTCTCTCAGAAAGATCTGGAGAAAAGTAACATGCTGAACCATAAAGGAGGAACAACTGATTTAAACATCTGTTCTTATGTAGTGGAGTATTTCTGCTTTTTAAACAAACAACACTAACAAATCAAGCTATTTTATTGCCAGTATGTTTTGAAAGTGACATGGCTGTTGTTTCTAATCTCAAAAAGAGAAGAAAAAAAAAAAAAACAGAGAAAAGAAATGTAGCAGCAAAGCAATTGAAAATCCCTATAAAATACACACCGTGACTTAAACACACTGTGGATGAGAATACTGATTCTTAACGCCTCTGTGTGAATCTATGTGTACACTCTGAGCTTACAAAGCCCCAGGATATACCCCATGATGTGGATAAAAGTAATATGACCCAATTCATCTGCTCGTGATGCAGACTGAGGTAGAAGTGGTGCATATGAAAAAGAAGACATCTTTTTGAGACAGATTTTGAATTTAGAATCATCATGATTTAGTCATTGATTAGAAGCAAAGACTAAAGAAGTACAAAGAGTCAAGAATGGCTTCCATGCTTCTGGCATGAAAAATGGAATTTATATTGGCATCATTTACTGGCCTCAGGAGTTCTAGAAGGAAAAGAAGCAACAATATTTAGGGGGGAAAAAACACATGAGTTCAGTTTTAGATACAATGAGTTTCAGGTGTCTGGAGATTTGCAGTGGGCATGTCAACAATCATGGTTACCTGCAGGCCTAGAATATAAAAGAGCAATTTGTCATGAAAATAAATATTTGAAAGAAACATTATATGTGGTAGAAATATATGCTATTAGCATAAAGATATTAAGTGAAATCATAGGAGTGTATGTAGATACACTAAGATAACCTAGAAAAAATTAAATGAGAAGATGCTTGAAGCTGAATCCTGAAAAATTCCAAATAGTTTAAATTCGTCTAAAAGAGGTAGAACAAGAAGATTGAAATATTGATTAGAAAAATTAAGGATAAGTTAAAAACACAACCAGAATATTTCAAGGAATATCTGTCAATGTCAAATTCTGCCCAAGAAATAGGGTCGGTCAAATGAAAGCAGAAAAACATCCTTTGTATTGAAAAACATGGAGGCCCACTTAGTGGGAGCACTGATGAAGACTGGGGATGGAGCTGGATGGGGTGCTGCTGCTGCTGCTGCTAAGTCGCTTCAGTCGTGTCCGACTCTGTATGACCCCATAGACACAACTCGCCAAACTCCTCTGTCCACGGGATTCTCTAGGCAAGAACACTGGAGTGGGTTGCCATTTCCTTCTCCAGGTGTGTGGTCAAAATGACTCACATGGTCAGTGAGGGGGAAAGTGGACTAAGACAGTAAGAGAAACCTTTTGAACACTTGACCATGAGGGATAGAGTTGTGGTCATACATGCTGGAGGCATGGATACAAACCATGGGTTTGTGGTTTACTTTTTAAGATTGGAAACACTTGAAATGTGTGCTGGCTTGAAATAAGTGCTGATAGGAAGTCTCCAGAGATGAAACCGCTGGCCATTCAGAAGAGACACTCTCTCCGTTAAAATGGGAGGGTGAAGCTACAGGTAGGTGTGTGTGTTTGATGGAAGAAAGGCCCACCTGTTAGTGGATGTTTTCCTTGGAAGACAAAGAACCACAGTCTTCTGCTGAACATAAGGGAAGAAGGGTAAACATGGTGCGAGGTGGGTCAAGTAAGGAACTCATAAAGGACTTAGATATTCAGAGAGGAAGAGTGATCCACTGAAAAATGGCAAGTGAGTTGCTGCAGAAGCGTTGATGGTCCAATTCTTCCTCCTGTCCTTCCCCAACTCTTCTCTAGCTTTGCAATCAGTGACTATAAAACCTAGACTCCAAAAAAATAAAAACACACCAAAACACTTAATACAGTGCAGTACAAGTATGACTTCGCTTACTCTTTTGTCCTGATAATTTTCAGTTTACTAGGGATTCATGGGACTTCCCAGGTGACTCAGTGCTAAAGAATTCACCTGCCAATACAGAAGCAAGATGTGGGTTTGATCCCTGGGTTGGGAAGATCCCCTGGAGGAGGAAATGGCAACCCACTCCAGTATTCTTGCCTGGGAAATCCCAAGGATGGAGGAGCCTGGAAGGCTATAGTTCAAGAGTCGGACATGACTGAAGGGACTGAGCATGCATACATGCAGGGATTCATATCATAAGTCCACTAATGACCTCCAGATTGTGAAAATATCAGAACTTGCCATCCTCTGGGAGATATTCAGGATGGGGAGTGTTGCCTGGAGTCTCTATGGCCTGGGAACATCACTGGGCTGGAGCAGAATAGGAGGTTGGTGCAGATTATTATCCATGCTACTGTTTCAAATCCAGACTTGTCACTATTATCATTTCCAATTTTAGTTCCTCTATGAGTTTATCTTGTCAGTAACTCTAGGAGTCTGGGAGCATGGGGCACTCTCTAAGACAGATAAAGCCTGATGACATTTTGCAGATGAATACACTAGGAAACCAGTGAGCATTCACATTCTGGAGGACAGAGAAGCTCCAAGACAGGAGGATGTAGCAACTGATAAAATTTGCTATGAATTTCATATGCAAGATGATGTTATTTATTATCTAAATTTTTTCATTTCAGGAATGGCCTTAAGGGTCTGATGAGACCGATTGTGCTATCTCAGTGTAGTGGCTGGGACTGGTAAAGTCATTCTCTCAAGTGCACTCTCACTGTCATTTGGACCCACCAGCTCTGAAACAAAGAAAGTTCATGGCCCCTGGAAAAGAGGTGAAGGGAAGGAAATCTTTCTTTCTGCTGCTCTGGTAGAACAAGAGTCCAGAGTATGCAACTCTGCCTTCACCTATGGAAGGCTTTTCTCAGTCCAGGACCTTCGAATCTATTTTTAAAGTTGAATTATGACACTGCATGATGGTCAAGATAGGCCATATAATTTTCATAGTGCAAAATGAAAATGTGGGGCTCCTTATTAAAATTATTAATAGTAATAAAAAATAAAGTTATTAAGAATTTCATGACAGCACAGCTGAGTACTAACCAAAGTGCATGGCTCTCATGAGACAGAGTCCTGTGCAATTGTGCAAGTCACACACCCACAAAACTAGCCCTGGTGATGGGTAATTGCTGCTCTAACATTACTCTGGCTTCTAATGTGTCTTTATGTGTCATTAACCCTGTGATCTGTGGCAAGTCACTTTAGCTTATCTACCTTTAATTCCTCAACTGTAAAATATAAAGGTTAAGCAAACATATATTGTTTGTTTTGTTCAGTGACTATATTATTGGTCATTATTTCTATATTTCTATGAACACTAAAAATAAATCATTACCCTTACAAAGCGTATGTTATGAGGCAACTGAGAGTAAAAAACTACTTTTAAAATTAATGATTCCATTCAAACATGATGAGCACTGCAATGGGGAAGTACTGTGAACTGTGCCACATGTTTATAGATGGCTTAAGGCAGTTTTAACTGGGCTTGAGCATATGTCAATTTCAAATCTTTTATTAATATGATACCTCAACTAGAAGAACAACTATTTCCTGCCAGGCGTACAATGCTCTATTAACTCAGTTAGTACAGTTACTAAATGAAGCAGATACTCTTACTAGTCTAATTTTGAAAAGGGGGAAGTGAAGCACAGAGTTTTAAGTAACTTTTCAAAGATCTAATAATTAATGAATGGTGGAGCTGGTTTCAACTCTAAGTTGAGTGTTACGGTCAGAAATCGGAGCATTTATGTTGGTAACCTACCTCACAGAACATATAAATGGTCACTTAGGAAATAACAAAACCAGGCAGCTCTCATTAATCCTAGGGAAGGAAGTTGAAGAGCTAGATTTTCTCTCTGGTTCTCCATTGACTGCCTCGTAACAGTCTCCTAACATCTTTATCCTTTTTGCGTTTCCTCTTTTCTAAGGTAGTCAGCTTCCCAAGGATTGATGTAGGTAGGTCAAGAAACTTACATCAAAAGTGTTCCATATCTTATAGCACTTGCAAGAGGAGATAAGAAGATCATTAAAAAAATAAGCAGTGACTTAATATTATCTATTTATCTGTTTATCTACTGTACAGTTGCATAAGCTACTTATAGTTACATCAGTATTTTTTCAGTATATAATTAGCATTTCGTTAAAAATACCCAATGAGCAGTTAAACAAATTAAATTAATGCCAGTAGTTGATTTGAATAATTTCTCTTTTAACCTCTACTTTTCTCTTCTTAACTTAAATTTTTTTCATAGCTTATTTTATGATAATTCTACTTTTTAATAGTTTTAACATTCAAAACTATTTTTTTCTGATTTAAATTGTACCTGTTTGAAATTTTTTAAAAAGCTTTCAGTTCTGTCTTAAAATGCATTTAATCTTTGAATTCCATGTCTTGCTTATCTGAAGTTTTACAAAATATTACTTAATGAAATGATGGTTCATTCTTAAAAAATAATATTCTTGGTCTACTTCACTTTAGGACTGACCAATGCTAAAAACAAAACTCTATTTTGCACTGGTGTTCACAGGCAGGACATTATGTTCATGAGAGATCAATGGTACTTTAAAATTTGAATGTTGATTTTTTTTCACCTAGTTGCTGTTTGCTTTTGACATTGGCTTCTGACAGTGAAAGCCTTCTTTCCCTTTGCTTGTTAATTCCTTTCCAATCTCTGTCCAATGGTTTATATTACATGCAGGCTGAAAAATATATTGAATGCCATTTTCCATGTTGTGATACTGTACTCCAGTGACAGATGTGTAGCTCAGTGGGAACATTATAAACATCGTATGTCAGGATGAATAATTTCCTTTTCCTTCCTGTTATTCAGCACCTTTTATAAGACAGAGTCAAGAAAACGAAAACCCAAATCAGGAAATTTGTGTCTTTTGTAATAAGAAAAAGATGACTATCTTTGGCATCAGAAGATAGAAAAAATTGTTTCCTGTGTTCCTGACCTGCCACCTATGTCTTTTATGAAGCAATTTTCAATGTGAAATTGAGACGAGAAAACATTTAGAGACATAAGCCTCCCGTTTGTGTTTTCCATGCCTCTGATTTTATATTGGATTTTGAATAGTTTTTAGAGCCAATTTAGAAGTTTCTTATCTAGATGGTGTTTTTATTTTCTGTTTGTTTTATGCTTAAGTGATCAATCCTCAGAGTCCCTAGTACTCTTTTGCAAGAAAATAGCCCAGGAGTATGGTGCTAAAGGATAGGTATAGGAAATATAAATAGCATATATAGTTTTCTTGTATATGTTTCTCTCTGCAGATATAGCATCGACTGATCTCTAGAGAGGTTATTTTCCCAACCGCAAATCAATTTCATTTGAATAATAAAAAATATACACTGCTGCATAACACACACCAGGCAGGAAAGAGAAAAAAGGAACTATGTTTACTGAAATAGCTAGTTACAGTACAAGCACCTTGAAAAATTGTGGAAACTATAAATGGGATCTTTAGAATTGTTTCACATAATTTCTATTTATATACTTGTGAAGTATAGAAAGAAACAAAACTTTTGAGATTTCTTAAATCAAGCACATGGTCTGCCTGGCTTCAGGAAGACACATTAGCCTAGCATTAGAAATCACACTCTTGATTAGAAATCATACATAATAGTTAATTATTGTCAAGTGAGTTGTGGGACTTCTCTGTGTGTTTGCTTTAATGTTCTACAAAATATCTAAATACCCTTTTCATTTAATTGAAATGTAATATACCCCAATTCAGCTGTTAGCACTCAGGCAGGGCAGCACATTTATGCAGAAACTGACATGGATTGGGGCGAGCAAGTGTTCAAGAAGCCCAAGATTGTTAGAAGGGATCATCTGCTAGGAAAGTGGCAGCTTGTCAAGTCAATACAGCACCTGTGTGTGCGAACTAGATAATTTTTGAAGGGATAGAAGTATAAATAGTGGCAAAGGGTCACTTGTGTCCTCAAAGCAACTTTCGATGCATGCCCAGAAAGACTTTGTTTTCTCAGAAAGAAAATGTCAGATTCTTGGTCTTTCTCAGTGTATGGAAAGAACTAGACATATCTTTGGGAAGTTAGGCGAGAAAAAGCCAGCAGGGTGTGAAGCCACTTAGCAGGAAGCCTTACAAATTGACACATGGGTTGGCAGTTCTTGCTAGTAAAGCCAAGAGGGGTAACGGAGTGCGAAGAGTCTGTGATGAGGACAGCAATCTTGTGACATCATCAGCTTGGTGTGAGGGTGTCCGCGGGCAGGAGGTCCCTATCTTGCCTCATCAGCAGTCCTGTTGGACAGGTCTGGTGGGAGGGTATGCTGGCAGCACCTTACCTTTGTGAGATCTCAGCATAGGCCAGAGTGGGTGAATGCAGAAAGGAAACTAGAACATAAAAAGCTTTTCTCTATTGAGGATGACAATGCAAACATCTTTTCAGAAGTGCAGGACACAAATGAGAAAATGCAAAAACAAACTCTAAAAATAGTGCTAGCAATGGTCTTAACTTTAGATGAAGAACTGAAACGACAATTGAAACTACCTACCTACCGAAAAGAAAAATCATCCCACAAAAATACTTTAGTCTATAGTGAAAGTGTTAATTTCTCTCAGTTGTATCCGACTCTTTGCGACCCCATGGACTGTGTAGCCTGCTAGGCTCCTCTGTCCATAGACTTCTCCAGGCAGGAATACTGGGGTGGGTTGCCATTCCCTTCTCCAGAGGATCTTCCCGACCCAGAGATCGAACCTGGGTCTCCCGCATTGCAGGGGGGTTCTTTACCATCTGAGACACCAGGGATGAGACCTATTCCCCGGACACTATGATTAGTACTGCTTTTGTGGCTGTACATCTAGAAAGCAGTGAGTCCCTCTAGAACCAATAGGGAGTCCAGAGTCAACATGCACCCAGAAAATAGCAACACCTGGCATGAAACTAAACTGAGTTCCATTTACTATGTGACGATTGGATAGGACTTTGGGAATGGTTACATTAGCTCTTTATTCATTAGAATTAATTCCTTTCCCCCCCTTTATTTTCTTCTTCCAGTTTCATTGAGATATAAATGACATATAACACTTTTTAAGTTTAAGGTGTACAGTGTAATGATTTGACTTATAAAATCATGAAATGATTATCACATAAGTTTAGTGAATACCCATCATCTCATACAGATAAAAGATTAAAGAAATAGAAAAGATTTTTCTCGTCATGAGAACTCAGGATTTACCCTCTTAACAATTTCATATATGACACATTTCAGTGTAAATTGTATTAATCATGCTGTATGTTCCATTCCTAGTAGTTATTTATCTCATAAATGAAAGATTCTTACTTTTGACTGACTTCATCAAATTCCCCCTCCCCCCCCAACACCCATCTTTGGTAACTGCAAAGCTGATCTCTTTTACTATGAGGGTTTTTTTTTTGTTTGTTTGTTTGTTTGTTTTGTTTTTGAAGTATAATTTACCTACAACACTATGTTAGTTCTTAACTACACAGCCTATTTAATTGATATTTCTGTATGTTTCAAACTGGTCACCACCATGAATCTAGCTTCCAAATGTCAATTTAAGAAGATATCACATAGTTATTGACTATATTCCCCACCCTGCATTTCGTATCTGCGACTTGTTTATTTTGCAGCTGGAAGTTTGTCCCTCTTAATCTCTCACCTGTTTCTCTCATTCTCCTCCCTCAGCTCTGGCAACCACCTGCTTGTTCTCCGCATTCATGGTTCTGTTACTGTTTGTTATGCTTGTTTATGCATTTCATTTTTTAGATTCCACATATAAATGAAATCATACAGCATTTGCCTTTCTTGGTCTGATTTATTTCACTTAGCATAATACCCTCTAGGTCTATGCATGGGGTCATGGATGGCAAGCTTTCCTTCATTTTTACAGCTAATATTGCATTATGCACATGTACCACATCTTGTTTATCCATTCATCTACTGATGAACACTTAGGTTGTTTCCATATCTTGGCTATTGTAAATAATGCTTCAGTGAACATGAAAAGTGAAAGTGTTAGTCACTCAGTCATGTCTGACTCTGTGCAACCCCATGAATATAGCCTGCCAGTCTCCTCTGATAGTCTCCAGGCAAGAATACTGGAGTGGGTTGCCATGCCCTTCTCCAGGGAATCTTCCTGATCCAGGGATGAAACCAGGGTCTCCTGTATTGCAGGCAGATTCTTTACCATTTGAGCCACCTGGAAAGCCCCAGGGTGAGCATAATAGTGAACACAGCAGGTTGAAGATAGCAGTGAACACAGGGGTGCATTTATCATTTTAATTACTGTTTTCACTTTCTTCAGATAAATATCCAGGAGTGGAATTGCGGGATCACATAGTAATGCTATTTTTAATTATGGGAGTGGGGGGTGGGGATCTCCATATTGTTTCCCATAGTGTCTGTACCAATTTTCATTCCCAACACAGTGTACAAGAGTCTCTCCTCATTCTTGCCAACATTTGTCATTTGTTGTCTTTTGATGATAGCCATTCTGACAGATGTGAGGTGGTATCACATTGTGGTCTTCATATCCATTTCCCTGATGGTCAGTGACATTGAGCATCTTTTCATGTGCCTGTTGGCCATCTGTATGTCTTTTTTGGGAGAAAAGTCTTTTCAGATCCTCTGTTATTTTTTCATAGGTTCTTTTTCTTTTCATTTGGTGATGAGTTGTATAAGTTCTATGTATCTTTTGAATATTAGCCCCTAATTTGAATGTTGTTTGCAAGCTTCCCTCATTCAGTGGGTGACCTTTTCATTTCACTGATAGTTTCCTTCACTGTGCAAAAACTTTTTATTTTATTGTAGTCCCATTTGTTTATTTTTGCTTTTGTTTCCCTTGCCTAAAGAAACATATTCAAAAAATATTGCCAAGGATAGCAAAGAGAATGCTGCCTATGTTTTCTTCTATGTGTTTTATGATTTCAGGATTTTCATTTAAGTGTTTAATGCATTTTGAGTTTATCTTTGTATATAGTATAAGAAAGCAGTCCAGTATGATTATTTTGTATGTAGCTTCCCAGTTTTCCCAACACCATTTATTGAAAAGACTTTCTCCCCATTGTATATTCTTGCTTCTTTTGTCAAAGGCCCATTTCATTATAAATGCAATTATAAATGCGATTCCTTTCTTAATTTTCTCTTTCTGATAGTTCATTCTTGGTGTATAGATATGCAACAGACTTATACATATTAATTTTTGTGTATCAGCATTAACTTTACCTAATTCATTGATGAGTTATAGTAATTTCTGGTGGTGGTTTTAGGATTTTCTATGTATAAAATCACATCATCTGCAAAGAGTGACTATTTTACTTCAGTTTATATTAAATTTATTTCTTTTCTCTTGTCTGATGCTGCCTGAGACCTTCCAATACTATGTTGAATAAAAGTGGCAAGCGGGCATCCTTGTTTTGTTTGTGACCTTAAAGGAGATGCTTTCATTGTTTCAATGCTAAGTACCACCATGTTAGCTGTGGACCTGTCATATACGGCCTTTATTATGTTGAAGTATGTTCCCTTACATTGTTAAGAGTTCTTTATTGCTGTTCAGTTGCTCAGTTGTGTCCAACTCTTTGCAATCCCATGGCCTGCAGCACACGAGTCTTCCCTGTCCTTCATCATCTCCTGTAGTTTGCTTAAACTCATGCCCATCAAGTCAGTGATGCCATCCAACCATCTTATCCTCTGTTGTTCCCTTTTCCACCTGCCTTCAATCTTTCCCAGCACCAGGGTCTTTTCCAGTGAGTCACCTCTTCACATCAGGTGGCTGAAATATTGGCGCTTCAGCTTCAGCATCAGGCTTTCCAATGAATATTCAGGATTGATTTCCTTTAGGAGTGATTGATTTGATCTCCTTGCAGTCCAAGGGACTTCAAAAGTCTTCTCCAGCACCACAGTTCAAAGACATCAATTCTTCTGTGCTCAACCTTCTTTATGTTCCAAATCTCACATCCATACATGACTACTAGAAAAATCATAACTTTGACTGTATGGACCTTTGTCAGCAAAGCAATGTCTCTGCTTTCTAATAAGCTGTCTAGGTTTGTCACATAAATGTTGAATTTCATCAAACATCTTTTCTGCACCTACTGAGATAACCATATGCTTTTATTCTTCGATATGTTAACATGGTGTATGACATTGATTCGTTTGTGAATATTGAACCATTCTTGCATCCCTGAGATAGATACCAATAGACCAAGTTGAATGATCTTTTTAATATATTGTTGAACTTAGTTTGCTAATTTTTCATTGAGGACTTTGCATCTATGTTCATCAGAGTTGTTTTAAAGGACCCAGTCTTAGTTTCATTAATTTTTTCTTTTTCTTTTTTAGTTCCTATTTATTTCTGCTCTGATCTTCATGATTTCTTTTCTTCTACTAGCTTTGTGTTTATTTGTTATTCTTGTTTACTTACTTTAGGTGTAAGATTAGGTTATTTGACATTTTTCTTATTTCCTGAGATAAGCTAGTATCACTGTAAACTTTCTAATTAGAACTCCTTTTGTGTCCTATTGATTTTGGGAATCAAACCTGAGTACCCTGCATTGGCAAGGGATTCTTTACCACTGAACCACCAGGGAAGCCCAGTAGATTTTGTATCATTAAGTTTTCATTATCATTTGTCTCTAGGTATATTTTATTTCCTCTTTGATTTCTTCAATAACTTATTGGTGTTTAAAAGCCTATTATTTATCATTCATACATTTTTCTTTTGCTGTGTTATTTTTCTTGTAGTTGATTTCTAGTCTAATAGCTTTGTGGTTGAACAGTTAATTAGAAGAAAGGGAAGAGCACCCCTGACATCCTGACTCTAATTATTGTGTTTTTTGGAATTGGCCAGGTCCTTACAGTTCTGCCTAGCTGTTAGCCTTTGGAAATCGATAATTTCACAGGACACCAACATCAGACAAAGTCATTCTGTAACCATGATGAAGTGAAACAAAAAGCAAGACCACTCAACATTTTGTCTCAACATAAACGAAAACCGGGTCACTGTGAAAGCTGCAACAAGTATCCGACTGCCAAATATTCATTTCTTCTGCCTAACATGAGTGATTGCTATCTCTTTATCAAAGTAAAATAACAAAACATGCTAGACTAGCCAGAAATGCCTGGAGTCTAGAGGGAATAAGTCCAGTTACAAAGGCAACACATCTAAAATGGAAAAAAAAAAAAAAGCTGAAGATCGAAGGATGGGACATAAAGCAAACATGTCTTTTTCTCTCTTTTTATTGCATTTTTGTTATGGTTTCAGGCAGTGTTTCGATTTGAACTCCCTGGAAGCTTATAAAATGTGTTTGTGCTTTCACACCTGAAAAAGTGAGAAACAGACTGAACAGATTGATGAACGGTGACATTTTTATGAGTTTAACCATTTAATAAGGAGTAGAATTTGTATAGAGCACTGTATTTTTAAATATACAAAAGAATTTAAAAACATATGATGGGAAATGATACTAAATAAAGAGGAAATATGTGTTAGTATATTTAGTTATCAAGTCCTGCTTGTAAATTTATTCTAATGTTAACTGTTTTGAATTGATCCATAGCTTCCTTGAGTGCCAACAGTTGTGCTTCTAACAGAAAAGATTATCAGTCATTGTCTGCTGCATCACTGATGAATAAACAGTGAGGGAACAAACCGAATAAAAGCAGAGTATGTGGCTGCTCCATTGTTTAGATGCTGTTGCCAGTCAATAGCTGCTTTACATTTTATCTGAATAGCAGGATCTCTGCTCTGTACAATTACTAATAGAGTGCAACATATCTTACAGAAACAAATTGCTAAGATACATACCATTAGAGATGCTTCTTTCTTATACTTCCCAGATGGAACTGAATATAGAACAACAGTATCTCAATTAAACTCATGGTAATACAAGGAAATATCTTTGGAAGCTTTCCAGGCTGTTCATGTCATAATATCTGGAAGTTATCTTTGAAGACTTCCTTTAAATCACTCTGATGGTCCTCTAATCTCAGGACCATGCCGAGATGGTAGATCTGCTAAAGTCATTTACTTTGCAGATTGCTGTGTGTCACACTAAGGATAATATAGACAAAAGGTAAATTTTTCTCAGCCTACTTAGTTTGCATTTTTCCTGGTAGGATTAATTTTAGTCTATTATTATCATCAATGATTGTATTGATGCCCATGGCTGGTGTAACACAGCTGGTATAAAATGATTTGCAGAATTGAGGTGGAAAATACTGTACTTAGTGATATAAGTATAAACTCAAAAATGTTTTTTGTGAACTCATATTACTTCAACCAACTTTCCACATTGAATTTTTAAATTTATCTTGTACTCTCTCTCATTAGGCTGGTTCTAGTAACTTGAACTATTCATGATATAAGTCTTGATTTTATTTTAGTGATCAAATATTGTGTAAGAAATCAGCTACAAGAAAATGAAAATGTATCTGTTTGCATCATAATTAACATTTTTCCCATTTAGGTAGTGGTTACCTGAATGGAAAATGGAAAAGTTTTCATGTTACTCTAAGATTTTTTTCATTTCTATGTTGAATTTTGGCTTTGGCTTTAAAATGTTATATGAGAGGAATAATCTGCAACTAGTTTCCTTGATAGTAACATTTTCTTCAAATTATCCCTTAAAAAAATTGAAGGATAACATTTTGAAGGAATTCTTTGCTTAGACCAATGATAATAACTTTCTTAATGCTATTAACAGCTTTAAAATATCATCTAAAGAAAGAAATCCACAAAATCATCAACAGCCTGGACTTTCTCATCTGTTTTGGTCTTAGACCTTCTATCCTAAGCATCATGGACAACAAATGTTTCTTCTTTGGAAAGGCTTTTCAGATCAAGGCATGCCAGGCTACTAACCAGAAACGGTGAGTGCTGAATTGTTTCATGCGTTGGAATACATCCAGAATTTGTTCTGCCACAAGAATGTCTCTGACTTGATCCAAAATGAAGACTATGCCCAGATAACTCCTTTACAAGACAAGTAATTATGAAGGATATAAACAACAACCATGCTTGCTTCTCAGTATGTGTATTAAATTCATGAAACACCTACAAAGAAAGGCTTGTCTTGATGAAATGTTGACAGTAAAGCCCCAAAATGGACTTCTTGATAAGAAGAGAGGGAGGAGGGTTATGAAGTGGTAGAGCTTATATCCTTCAGCTTTCACATGGATTACATTTTTCTTTACTAACCAAAATATGTATAAAAACATAGTAAGTATTTTTAACAGTGCCTACTCTCTGTGCTCAAATCAGTTATCATCTCAGCTCTGTTTTTTTCTTTTTATTCCTGTGTGCACTGAACTAGTTCTGTTGTGAGATTTATCACCCTCTTGCTTGTGAACTAATGATGTGTGAAGGACTTAACAGGCAAGCAGTATCTGATTCTCCTGAGGATAGTATGGTGAAATAAAAGCTGTTTTATTTTGGAAATCTGTTGCACCAAGTGAAATGACTGTGCCTAGGGTGATTTTTTTTTTTTGTCATTTTAATCTATCACATAAATTAGTTTTCAGACACTTTAAGTTAGCACAAAAATAAACCTATCTGATCATGAAGGAGTACTGACTTTTAGATGACCCTGGGATGCAGAAAAGTAGTAACTGTGTCCATGGACAGCAGCTTTGGAAGAGCCACAATCCCATTGGTATTTAAGGATTCACTGAAAAGGATGCAAGAAGTTACAAAACAGAAAATGATGGTCTGTGTGTGAGATTTCTGTAAGATACAAATGCATTTGTATAACTTAGGAATGTGCCAGGACTTCCCTACTGGCTGAGTGGTAAAGAATCCACCTGCCAATGCAGAAGTTGGGGATTGGATCCCTGGGTTGGTAAGATCCCCTGGAGAAGGAAATGGCAATCTACTCCACTATTTTTGCCTGGGAAATCCCATGGGTAGAGAAGCCTGGAGAGCTACAGTCTATGGGGTTGCAGAGTCAGACATGACTTAGCGACTAAACAACAACAAAGTACTGTGTTACCAGGTAGCTAATAAGTCAGTCTTCTCACTTCTTTCAATTTGAAAATGCCATCTGTTAAAATCACCTGCTCAGTCCTTCCTGACTGCCTACCGAAACAACAACAACAACAACAAAGAACCAACACCTTACAACACTCAGAATTAGGACTGAGCATTAATTGGTTCCCAAAATCTTCAGGAAATCTACAATAGACACAAAAATGAAGGTCTAGCAACTGGCACTAAGTTGAGACATGCAGTAGATGGCCCCAGACAAACGCCCAGACAAATAGCAGAATTTCCTCTAGAAAAGAGAAAAGAATCTTGTGACCCACTGCTAATTTTGAATATACAACCTCTGCTGTTCAGGGTTTTCTATTTGTGGGACATAAAGCCAATCCCACTTCTAACTACCATCTTCAAAAAGGCATTCACTGATATCTTACCATCCTACTATATTTTCATAGTTCTTTATTCTCTCACTAGGTCATAAAACTACTCCACATGCTCTTCTAATTGCAATCCCCAAGACCCTTCTTCCCCCTTCATTCTCAGATGATGACCATTCTTATTTCACAGAGAAAACAGAAACAGTGAGGAGAAACTTTCCACGTGTTTCCAGCACAAAACTGACTGATCTATCCATACGTGTGTCCATTTTCTCTTCTTCCCCCTAAAGCATCAGCTCTTCATCATTGAACTGGGTTCAGATTCTCTCAGGAACCTGCTTTCGAAATTAGTCCTCAAACATCCCTGTACATAAAATTCTCACCTGCATAAAAACATGCTTTAAGAACTTCCTAAGTACACACACACACACACACAATGTCCCTTAATTTCATTTCTTCTCTGACCACCATCACATTTTTATGACCTTATTGAATGAACAAATCTTTGAATATAATTGTTATAACTCCGTATCCATATGTTTCCTTTCTTCCTCTCTTTTTTTTAAGGTTGGAAAAATTAGTTTATGAAGCCTTAAGAAACATTGAGTATAAACTGTAGTCCAGAGTTAGATACAATTTAATAAAATAATGGTTCAATTTCAAAATAAAAGTCATTGTAGGTGAGACCATGAAATTTCCTAACACGTGATTTTAATACATTGTGCTAAATTTTCTGAAACAACTCAGAGGAACTGATATTTACAGTAAATGGAGTATTTATGAAAATTCTGGCATCAGCTATATTTTTATATGTATATATGGATAGATAGATAGATAGATAGATAGATAGATAGATAGATAGATACATATAGATATATATAGAACCCAAGATTATTTGAACTAGCAAACAGATATTGTATATCTCAACAGCAGTACTGGAATGCAGAGTTTAAGACTGGGATTTATACCGTGGGATTTGAAAAGGAGCAGACATCTTGTTTTCAATACCGGAAGTTTTTCTCAAGACCAAAATCAACGTTGTAACTGCCACAGACAGGAAAAAGGGAAGCTTTTCTTGCTTTAATTTTTCATCTGCCTCAGAAAGTCCAGTTTCCCTGAGACAGGAACCACTGCAATAAGGGAGTGAATAGGTTCTCCCAAAGGAAGACTGTTGCTTAATTATGCCTCCTGTCCTGGAACCGGGAGCAAACTTTGTGTTTCCCAACCTAATGGTTGGCAGCACCGAGACATTTCAGTAATGGTTCATCAAAAAACCCAGCATTCTCCATCTTCATGAAACAACCTTGTCTCCCATTTAATTTCCTTTTCCTTCCTTTCTCAGGCTTCTGCTCTTTGCCTTTTCTTCAAGTCTATGCGTGGCTTCAGATGCTGCATCAATGTCTCTGATTTTCAAGTTGAAAGTGACATCCTTCCAAAGGCAGTGGGATTCATACTCTTTCTGATCTTCCAGCTTCCTCACTTTCTTCTTGAGTATAGGCAACTTCATGGTATCTATAAAAACTTCATTTTCCCCTGTTGAGTATTTTGCATATACTACTCCATTCCGTTCCCCTTCTATTGAGCAGAAAGACTTCCTGTCATTTGGGGAAAAAAATCTCAGAGGTAATTCTGTGCTTCTTGCCTTCATAGAAAGGTTTAGTGTGGAAGACAATGTTTGCACTATAGCCAGTTTTGGAACAACTAATATAACATTCTCCACCTAGTTCTACTCAGGGCACTGTGAGGATAGACCTGCCATAAACATTGGGGAATGTGAGAATGTAACGTTCATCATGCTCTAGACAAGAGACACAGCCCTGACCTATGTTGTGTACCTCAATTGACATCTGAGGAATTTTTATTTGGTCCAGATATGAGCATTGAATTTAATATGAGAATTGATATGAGATTTGAATGATATGAGAATTGAATATCTTCTTAGTAAAACACTCAGCTGTTTTAATAAGAAGAAAATGGATGGATGATGAGAAATCTGCTCAGCCACTAATGCTAAACTACTCTTGGAAACCCAGGGAACTGTTCCTTCTGAAACTAGCTCCACATTCTCTTCAGAATCATTTCATAATGTCCAGTGACACTGAAAGATTTCACCCAAAATGGGGT
The DNA here is from genome assembly GCF_963930625.1 of Muntiacus reevesi. Lineage (NCBI taxonomy): Eukaryota > Metazoa > Chordata > Mammalia > Artiodactyla > Cervidae > Muntiacus > Muntiacus reevesi. The sequence continues at coordinate 120,663,756 of NC_089251.1, forward strand.
TGTATGACTTTTTGGCAACTGATCCTCTCCTTCCTGAGTGAAAAGCTGAGAGATACCATCCATTTCAATACCTGAAACATTCAGTCTTTAGCATCCTTCTGGTCACTAATACTCACAAACAGATCCAGATGTGCAAAAGTCTGCATACATTTCTAAAAGAGATCTTCCTTCAAGAATAAATGTTGGAAGAACTACCTTCATAAGATCCATTCCAAATCTAACCTGTGACAACAGATGCATGGTAATACTCTTGTGCTTTTCCACTGACTCTTCCTCCCCTTGGTCATTTCTATCATCATGTGAATTGAAAAGGTCACCATCTCTTGTTCCACTGGACATGGAAGAATTAAGTGATTCCATGGTATCTGGGTGCTTTAGACTCTTTCCTGAGCTCCTGTGTGTCAAGACTGAGGCAGATCCAGAGGCATCTATTAAGTGCTTTGGGGATGAGACACTCTGAAGGAATTCATCTGCATCATAGAATTCATCTTCACTGCTAGAGTAAAGAGAATCTAGGACTGTGTCTGGAGACAAATTGACATGGCTTGGAGAAGTCAGACGGCTACTAGGTGGTGAGTGGCCACTGCCCTTACGCTTTGGTGTTGGTGTCTGATGATGTCCCAAGGTTGCTAATACAGGTCCAACTGGTAGAGAAGACGGACGCTGCTCTGAATCACACAACTGAGTAGGTTCTGGATGTAAGACAGGCTGGGAAGGCACTGTGCTGACCACAGGTTCCAAGGGACTAGGTTGATATATTGCATCCACAGGATTAATAGTACTTTTAGTGATCTACAGCAACACAATGCAGTGTTTAATTGATCCTGCCCTGCTATTTGTTGTCTCTGAGGGTTTCAATTTTCTTTCTCTGTTCATCATCTCTGCAGTTTTGAAGTTTGTCATCAGAAAGCTTCAACTAAGATTTGTAGATAAGCATCAGCTTCTGTAAGTTTGTTGTCAAAGCCTTGGAGACTAGGAACAAATCCTGAATCCGAACTCCCAGGTGGTGATGGGATGGAGGCAGTACGAGAATCTCACACTTACACCCACAGCCTAGGCAAGCAGCAGGGTCCCTAGGGAATCAGGGGTGGGAGCCAGCCCCTCTCTCAGACCTTCTGGGTTACTCACTCCACAAGTGACCAGCAAGAAAGCCATTCGCCAAGACCCCTGCCCTCTGTGCCTCCATGGGAGGAAGCCAAGGACCACTTCCGAGCACCCCTCTTTGCCCCCCTCAGCCGAATCACTGCTGCAGTGCAGTTAGTCTTGTCAAGTCTCCTTTCATCCTCTCTTGATTGCACTTTAATTAGCCTTTAGTTCTCATCACTCCAGCAAAATTAATTTTATACAGGTTACCAATAGTTCCATATTGCTGAAGACAATAATTAACTCTCACTACTGACATTACTCATCTTAATTATTATGCACACTATGAAAAAACCTCACCATATGTTAAAACTTACAAATCTGCAAATATATAAAATTTGACAGAACTAAAAGGAGCAATAGACCAATTTGTGTTATACTGGGAGATTTTACCATACCTCTCTCTGTAACTGGGAGTTCAAGTAGAAAAAGAAAATCAAGAAATGGTATTTAAAATTTGAACATCTCCATTCATAAATGTGAAATCACATTTGTAAACCAATTGAAATTGTATAGTGTGAAATACAGTTATTTTCAAGTTCACAAGTAATATTTACCAAGATCATCCAATAATGCTGAAATTAATCTCAATAGAATGTTACAGTAATTCCAACATTGGGGCTTCCCAGGTGGTGCTAGTCGTAAAGAACACGCCTGCCATTGCAGGAGAGGTAAGAGATGCTGGCTGGATCTTAAGGTTGGGAAGATCCCCTGGAGAAGGAAATGACAACCCTCTCCAGTATCCATGCCTGGATAATCCCATGGACAAAGGAACCTGGCAGGCTACATTATGTGGGGTCGCACAGTCGGATATGACTGAAATGATTTAGCATGCATGCATGTTTTCCTGCCACAGAAAAATTAAGAAATCAATTAAAAGATATCTTAAAACATCAAAAGTTTGAACCATAAGAAATACACATCTGCCATCTTTGGATTGGAAGATACAAATAAATGGGGGGGCTTCCCTGGTGGCTCGGACAGTAAAGAATCTGCCTGAAATGAAGAAGACCAAGGTTCAATCACTGGGTCAGGAAGATCTGCTGGAGAAGGAAATGACAACCCACTCCAGTATTCTTGCCTGGAGAATCCCATGGACAGAGGAACGTGATGGGCTACAGTCCATGGGCTAACAAAGAGTCGGACAAAACTGATTGACTAACTAAATGGAATTTAAAAAATGTTTAGCATAAATAATTATGAGAAAGATATAAGATGCAACTAAACAATGCTGAGGAAGGTGCCTCAGGTATAAAATAAGAAAGAAGAAGGCTTAAAAAAAAATGATCTAGGTAACCATCTCAAGAATTTAGGAAAGAAAGCCCAGCAAATTAACCCAAAGAATATAAACAGTAGGAAAAAATAAAGATAAGAGCAGAAACAGGTAAAGAAAACAAATGCACAATGAAAAAAATTAACAAATCCATAATATTAAATTTTTAAAATACAAATAAATTTCATAAGTCTCTGGTAAGGCTCATCTAAAAAAAAGAAGAGAGAAGAAAGGTGTTAGAAAAAAAGGGAGAGGAGAGAGTGGTTGGATGGAAAGAAAGTAATGGCTTAATTATTAGTATTGGAAATATAAAAGAAGATATATTAACTTACATATGTACATATGTGATTTAAAACATTTGAGCATAATGTTGACAGCTATATGTCAATATGTTTAAAAACTTTGATAAAATGCTTAAATTACCAGAGAAACATAACAGCAGCAGTGTCCTAAAATAAATAAAAATATAAATAAAACTTTATATATAAAAAATTTGATTCTGAAATTAAAAATCATGTCATAAGAACTGAGTAAATTGCATCTGGCAATCTATAAAAAGAATATCAATACATCATGACAAAGTACTTATTCACAAAATGCAAAGCCATCTTAACACCTTAACACCATTTTAAGATGTTAACTGAGTTATTCACATTAACTCAATAAAAAGAAAAGCCTTGCAATCATCTGAAAATATAGAGAAATTCACTTATCCCAGAAAAGCTCTTAACACACTAGGACTAAAATATTGCTTTCTAATCTAATAAAGAATATCTAGGAAATTCTATAGCAAATATAATACTTAATGATGATTTATTTAAATATTTCCTTTGAGACTGAAAATGTTACCTTATCACCACTTGTATTTAACATCATAGTAAACGTCCTTGCTGTAGCACGTGTGTGCATGCTAAGTTGCTTCAGTCATGCCCAACTCTTTGTGACCCTATGGACTGTAGTCCACCAGGCTCCTTTATCCTTGGGATTCTCCAGGTAAGAATATGGGACTGGGTTGCCATTTCCTTCTCTAGAGGATCTTACCAATTCAGGGATCAAACCTGTGTCTCTTACATCTTCTGCTTTGGCAGGTGGGTTTTTTACCCCTAGGGCCACCTGGGATTCCCTCCTTGTGGTCGTATAAGATTATAAAAGGAAATAATATTTATGGTTATTGAAAGTTCAGTTCAGTTCTGTCACTCAGTTGTGTCCAACTCTTCGCGAGTCCATGGACTGGAACATGCCAGACCTCCCTGTCCATCACCAATTCCCAGAGCTTATTCAAATTCATGTCCATTGAGTTGGTGATGCCATCCAACTATCTCATCCTCTGTCTTCTCCTTCTCCTCCTGCCTTCAATCTTTCCCAGCATAAGGGTCTTTTCAAATGAGTGAGTTCATTGCATCAGTGGGTCAAAGATTGGAGCTTCAGCTTCAGCATCAGTCCTTCCAATGAACACCCAGGACTGATCTCTTTTAGGATGGACTGGTTGGATCTCCTTGCAGTCCAAGGGACTCTCAAGAGTCTTCTCCAACACCACAATTCAAAAGCATCAGTTCTTTGACACTCAGCTTTCTTTATAGTCCAACTCTCACATCCATACATGACTACTAGAAAAACCATAGCTTTGACTAGACGGACCTTTGTTGGCAAATCTTGTTGCCTTAGAACCCAGGAGAAAGGAGCAATGATCCCACAAGAGACTGACCCAGACTTGCCCATGAGTGTCCAGGAGTCTCTGGCAGAGGCGTGGGTCAGTGGTGGCCTGCTGCAGGGTTGGGGGCACTGAATGCAGCAGTGTGTGCCTGGGACCTTCTGCAGGAAGTCCCCATTATCTTCTCTACCTCCACCATAGTTTGGCCTCAGGTCAAATAACTGGGAGGGAACACAGCCCAGCCCATCAATAGAAAATGGGATTAAAGATTTGCCACCCATCAGAACAAAACCCAGTTTCCTTCTCAGTCAGTTTTTCCCATCAGGAAGCTTCCATAAGCTTCTTATCCTTCTTCATCAGAGGGCAGACAGAATGAAAACCACAGTCACAGAAAACTAACCAATCTGATCACTTGGACCACAACTCAGTGAAACAATGAGCCATGCCGTGTTGGGCCACCCAAGATGATTGGGTCATGGTGGAGAGTTCGGACAAAACGTGGTCCATTGGAGAACAGAGTGGTTAGCCACTTCAGTGTTCTTGCCTTGAGAACCCCATGAACAGTATGGTTGTTGGAAAGGAAGCAATAATTTGAAGACTAGTAATTGAGTACTTAGAAAATCAGAAGAATAATCTATTAAAATTAATATGTGAATTTAGCAATATATCTAATATCAACTAGAGTCTGCCTGCAATTCTGTGAAGCAACAGGAGACTCAGGTTTGATCATGGGGTCCAGAAGATCATGTGGAGTATAAGATGGCAACCCACTTCAGGATTCTTACCTAGGAAATCCAATGGACAGAGGATCCTAGCGGGCAATAGTTCACCTGGTCACAGGGAGTCGGACATGACTGAGCAACTGAGCCAACAACAGCAGCTAATATTGATACATAAAAATCACTTGTATTCCTGCACACCAGCAAAAATACCAACTAAAATATTCAAAATATTACCTTTTAAGCAGCATCAAAAGATAATCAAATATCTAGGAATACATCTAATGAAAGAGTTCTACTTTGTCCAACATATAAAAGCTAGAAAGACTGTAAGTCCCCAACTAACAATAAGAAAAAGTCAGATAAATGACAGTCAAAACATTCTGGAAGCCTGCAGAGAGCTGAGGTCACAGAAGAGCAAGGCAACATGGATTCCAGTGAGGCACAAGCTTCCCCCAGAGGAAGGGGAGGTAGGGCTGGCTCACCTATGGTAGGCCTGGGAGGAGTGGGTACGGCCATCATGCAAGAAGCAGGTTAGAAGAAATCTGCTAACTCATTGCTACCAAGGCAATGTTAGAAGAAAAAACAAAATGCAAAAAATCCCCATACCTCTCACTGGTGATCTCTTGCAGCTGGAGAAAGAGGCAGGAGCATCTCTCTTGAACAAGAAATTCCACAGATACAATTAGGAGCATGACTGACATGAAGAGGGAATGTTAAGACACACACATTCCCACATACACACAGGCAAGGCCATGAACAAAGAAGAGAACATCTAAAGGCTGTAGAACAATGAGAAATGATGTATTACACATGTAATTGGTGTCCTAGAAGCAGGAAACAGACAAAATAAGGCCTTGGAAATTAAATAGCTAGCAGTGAAGACCCATGATCCCTGAGAGATGGGAAACAAATGGGCTGAGCCCTCCTGTTGGCACAGTTCCTGTCTGCTAGAGTTTTAAGACCACAGGACGGATCTGGACTGCTGGAGACAGAAGCGACTACACTTCATAGGGCAAAACCCTGGAGAGGAGAAAACTGCATAGACAGGAGGCTAAAGACTCTGAAGCAGGTCCTGGGGGGGTCTGAGAACAGATCAGAACATGTGAGGAAGCTAATCAAATCTGGAAAAAGAAACAGCAGACATTTCTGGGGTCTCTCCCAGTACTTTCTTACTATACTATGCTATCTTGACAGCCCATGGAGATGGCCGCTTTGTGTCAGAGTTCTATTCCACTTACTGGGGAGTGGGCTGGGAAGAACCCTCAGGTGAGAAAGTCGTTTAAACATGAATCTCAGCCCCTGGCTTCCCCTTCCTTCTCGATTTGTGACCCCTCTGATCTCTGCCCTCCCTTCATCACTCTCTAGTACTTTCAAACATTTACTTTTTACCTTTTGTCTAAAGCATGTTATTTTTGTCAGCACTGGGGTTGATTTGGCATGTTACTCTGTCGTTATGGGATCTCTATGTCCCTGCAGTTGTAAATGCTCAAAGCACAGATTGAATATGTTTTCTGCCATTAGACTGGTCTTGCCAAGTTATTTATTGTCAAGGGACTTAATCAAGTTGACACTCAGTGGCACATCCATTGTTGTCATTCTTTTGCTTGGTTTTAGACAGCCTTAAATAAAGAACTGGGAATAACTCAAGGACTGTCTCTAATTTAAAAGACGTTAGCCAGCACTAGGGCTTCCCCAGGGGCTCAGCTGTTAAGGGTCCGCCTGCAATGCAGGGTTCAGTCCATGGGTCGGGAAGATCCCCTGGAGAAAGCAATGGCAACCCCTCCAGTATTCTTGCCTGGAGAATCCCATGGACAGAGGAACCTGGTGGGCTACAGTCCATGGGCTCACAAAGACATGACTGAGCACACATTTTACCAACTGTGTCAATATTGAATGAAAATTTGACTGCATTCATTGTTGGCAAGAGCTGAAGTTTTTATATCTTTGGGAAAACTGTTGGGAGAATTTTCTAACAAGTCGATGTTTCCAGCAAGCATGCTTCGTCTGCTCTGGAAAGTTCCTATCTGAAAAATAAAAGATATGTCTATATCTTCACCTTTTCCAGTCACATAAAAATACCCGGTTTAATCCCAAAATTCTTTCATATGTACAAAAATAACACATAAAGCTAGGTGAGAAATTCACTTACTTACTTTGCATACCTTTTATACCATATCTGTATCAAGAATCACAGTAAAACTTGCAATGTATTTATATCTATGTCTTATTAATTAATAATATCACTTTAGATATCAAAGATTTCATTATTGTTAACTGGTTGTACAGCTATCATAAACTTTTGTATTAAACAGCTAAAAAAAAAAGAACCCTTCCATACATATGAAAATTCACTGTGAGATCTACAAATACAAAATTTTTTGAAAGTTGTAAGATTTTAGATTTTCACCGAGTTAGGAATAAAAATGCAATAAGACCAGGCTTCCCAGGTGGCTCTAGTGGTAAAGAATTTGCCTGCCAATGCAGGAGACATGGGTTCAATCCCTGGTCCAAGAAGATCCTTGGAGGGGGATATGGTGACCCCCTCCAGTACTTCTGCATGGAAAAACTCCAAGGACAGAGGAAGCTGGCAGGCTACAGTTCATGGGGTCACAAAAAATTAAACATGACTGAGTGGCTGAGCACACATACACATTGTTATATTCATCTAGACTTCAAATTCCAATGTAGATAACATACACTGTAACCTGTAGTTAAAAAACAAAAATTGAAAGACCAGAACTGAAAAGCTGGAGACAGGCCCTAGCATTATTATGTATCTTTTAGACATTTGGGGTAATGTTAAGATAAACTTATTTTAGCCCAGTATGACCCCTCTCAAACTTATGAGCTCCAGAACATTAAGATAATAAGTCTATGTTATTATAAGCCAGTGAACTTGTGATTACTTTTTATTACAGCAGCAATGGAAAACTAATGCACTCTACTTCCAGAGTAAGCTGTAGAAAAAAAATTCACAGTATAAAAAAGGCAGTGAAAAGGACTGATGGGTTTACTCAATCCGATTTTTCAGAAGTATTTAAAGAAGTCAAGCAGTTCAGACTTCAAGCTAGTTTTATTTTTTCCTGGCTGATAAATTTCTTTTATTTTATTTTTGCATTTTCCTATGATTAAGAGATCAGGTGACCTTAATTTCTGGATGACAAGATTCCTGTTGGAGTCTTGATTTCAATACTAGAAAGGAACAAAACAAGACTTTGATCTTGGTAGTGGTTAATATATTTATTTTTCGCTTGGTTATAGCTTGCTTCCCCAAGTACACTGGCACTGTGAAATCACTTAGCAACTTTAAATGAAGTATGAAATAACACTGAGATTGGCCAGCTGCGCTCACTTGGGTAGGAGAGAATAGACTTTGGACTGCTGTTTGCAGTGCTACTAAATGAAAACTTTCACATGAAATGCAGCTGTTGTTTCCAGTAGAAATATGGAAACTTTAAGGTAAATACACTTAATATAAAAGATGTGGTTTATAAACTCCACCTATTCTAAGTTGAAACAAACAGTCAAATCTTTAGATCAGGCTTTGATTGACTCACAATGGCAGCCGCTGGATTTAAATAAGTTCTGCACCTTTCTCACGCAACTGAGAACCATGGAGACAGTTTAGTTTTTAATAGTAGAGACTGCTGATTCCCTTACATTTTTTTTTTTTACAGAACCACAATTTTGTTCCTATGATTCAGAGGAGCATGGCTCCATCCTGGCCCCAAGGGAAGCCTCTAATTAGTTTAAACCAACCCTCCCATTATTTCTCTGGTAACTATTTTTGGTCCAGGAATAGTCTCCTAACCTGAGTTAGCCATTATACATTCATCCCTGATTGCCACTGGAGGTTTATTGTGCCAGCAAGAGGGACCAGCTCTAGACAAAACTGACTAAAATGATAGCACTCCTGGAAAATGGAAAAATAACCAAGTTGAAAAGGAAAAAAACCTTGCTGCCCATTCCACTGAACTGATTGTGTATGAAAATTATGTCATCACTTAGGCCATTTTTAGTCTGTTTTTCTTTTACTTACAGGTGCTGTTAGGATGTTAGTGAATGCTAAGATATCTACCTATTTTCCACTAACATTGGCTCTCAGTATGTTAATTTGAGTCCTCTAATAGTTAGGATAGTCTCCCAACTTTTTTGTTGGGCAAACCAGTTTCTCAATGCATCTCAAGAATCACTAACATACCTGTAAGCTTCCTAAAACCTTCTTGGCTCAGTCGTGGCCTGGTTTAGCATATGAAAACCTAGTTGTGAATTCCTCCCTCACTTCTGACTCCCTAAATGTGGTCAACAAAACAATGCCCCCCAAAGATGCCCATGTGTTATTCCCTGAAATATGTGCTTGTGTTACTTTACATGGCAAAGGGAATTTTCAGCTGTAAATAAGTTAAGGGTCTTGAGACAGGAGGGAAGATCCTCTGGAGGAGGGCGTGGCAGCCCACTCCAGTATTCTTGTCTGGAGAATCCCATGGACAGAAGAGCCTGCTGGCCCTAGTTCATGGGGTCACAGAGTCAGACACAACTGAAGTGACTTAGCACACACACACATGCACTTGTGATAGGAAGATCATTCTGGATTACCCTGGCAAACCTGATATAAATACAAGGATCCTCATAAGTGAAAGGAAGAAGAAGAATCAGGGTCAGAGAAGAAAATGTAATGATGGAAGCAAAAGTTTAAGTGAGAAGAGAAAGGGACCATGGACCAAAGATGCAAGTGCCCTTCAAAGGATGGGAAAGGCAGGGAAATAGATTCCATTCTACAGACTCCAGAAGCAACTCAGCTCTTTTTGACACCTGGATTTTAGTCTAGAAAGACCTATTTAAGATTTCTGACCTCCAGAGTGATGAGATAATAAGTTCTTATCAAGTCACTAAATATTTAATAATGAGGAAACAAATATATAAAGTTTCATTGTTATTTAAGGTCCACAAAGCACGGCTCTGTTTGGTCTTCTGGAGTGAGTGCACCAGAACACGGCGCACTATGTTCTTTTTTCCTGAAAAGCTTCATGAAGACAGAAATTCAGAAGATCCTTCAGAATTTTCCTCCTACAGATTCTGTCCCAGGAGTACAGAGTATGCTGAGCTGCCCTCCATCATCTGCTGGTGGAGGCTGGCTCAATGACTTCTCTATTCCTCTGTGTTCAGTGGTTAAGTCAAGTTTGACTCTGCGACTCCATGGACTGCAGCATACCAGGCTTCTCTGTCCTTCACTATCTCCTGGAGTTTGCTCAAACTCATGTCCATTGAGTCAGTGATGTCATCCGTCACCCCTTCTCCTCCTGACTTCAATCTTTCCCAGCATCAGGGTCTTTACCAATGAGTCGGCTTTTTGCATCAGGTGAGGTGATATCAAAATAGCACAATTCAGCTTTCAGTTTAAAAATAGGGTGATATTATCCACAAACCCTTCTGGGTGAAATACATATGCCAAGGAAAACTGTTTCTCTTGCATCTCAGAGCTAAATTATTCCTTAAAAATAGTTTGTCTAAGGTTTGCTGTGATAGAAATGCCATTTTTATGATTGTTATAAAAAAATTACCATTGAAAAATAGGTCACTATCTTTGGCTGCTGCAAGTTACTGTTTGCTTCTTTTGACTTCAAAGCTTCACAGTATGATTTTTCTGTTATTTTTTTTTTTCTTTCTGATAGGAGTCAGAAATTAGTAATTTGTAAGTGACATATATTTTTAAATTGAAAATTTAAACAAATGCTGCAATTTGACTTTATTTTCCCTGATATTTTTCTATTAGGTCATAGATAACTGAACTCTTCTCTGTTATATATTTTAAAAGCTTTATATCTATTCATGACAATAAACAAGATTTTTCCATTTCATTTGAAATGCACACAAAGATTAGGAAAACCAAAATATAAAATTACCTCCCTAAACAATCTTCACTGTACCCACCAGATTACATCTTTTCATATTCTGGAACATTATGTCTAGGCATATGAGTCTTCTGTATCATTATTCCAAAAATTATTTCTTAGAACTTTGTTAAAATGTATCCAAATGTAAAGTTATATTTCTTACCAGGAACCACATGTACATCCTCTTCCTTTTATTTTTTAAACAAAATGGTGTCCATCTAAATTTTAAGATATTTAAATTTACTGGGATAAATGGTCCATCTCCTTTTTCAACTTTGACCTTGATCATCGACATTTCTGTTTATTCATATCAAGTATATCCATGTGAAATTATTATGGACTCTTAGTTCTAACTTCCTATTTCCATATGAATCACCTAGCAGCTCTTTTCCCAGCAGACTAATCTGGGCAACCAAATTTAAAGATGAAATGATAGCATAATGATAAAATAGATGAACAACACTTAAACAATAACTAATAACAAAATTTCCTGAGATCTATAAAAATTTATAGTTAGTCCAGGCTTTTCTATCCACACTTCATTATATACTTATAATAACCCTATAAAACAAACAATTGGTCATTATTGTTTCATTTAACACATGAAGACACAGGCTCAGAATTGTTAATGGCTTGTGCCTGAGGTCATAATATATTAGCAAAAGATAGAGCCAGGACCAGTGCTCATTAATTTTTGAACACCAGCCCACATTCTCTCTGGTATTTTCAGGGGAAAATAATTCTCAAGCTATAAAGAAAAGCATAGAAATAATTCAAGGCTATGGAGAAACCAGCTACAATCCATCTGAGTAAGAAGCATGATGAAAAAAAATGTCCTGTTATGCAACCCTTAAAAAAATGAAGTTGGCATATTTTGAGCAAAGCCTCAGGGTTAACCCTAAGTCTAAGAAACCACACTTTAAGTAGCAGCAGGCGCTAAAAGCAATGGGCAGAGCCATCAACACAAAGATGCATTTCACAGGGGCACAGTATGGGGCCTCTGTTCTCAACACTGGCTCCTGCAAATGCCCCCATCCAAAATGACTCTTGCTCTTCTCAGAATCCCACAACACACAGCATTCCTCCTGGGGCAGGCAGTCGCTCCACCTCACTGGCTTACCACTGGCCGCACCTCTCAATTGTGTGTTGAACTTTTGAAACTATACATAAGCCTGACATCCACAGTATATCACCTAAATCCATTTTCCTGATTCCTGTTCCGAGAGGCAAACTCTTCACTCCTTTACAAGCCTTATCTGTTCTTTACCTGCGGATTACCAGATAACCTGCTACTACTGCATCTGTGGGCTTCCCTGCTTGCTCAGATGGTAAAGAATCCACCCACAGTGTGGGAGATCTGGGTTTGATCCAAAGGTTGGGAAGATTCCCTGGAGGAGGGTATGGGAACCCACTCCAGTACTCCTGCCTAGAGAATCCCCATGGACAGAGGAGCCTGGTGGGCTACAGTCCATGGGGTCACAAAGAGTCGGACCCTACTGAGCGACTGAGCACAGCGCAGTGCTGTATCTGTTGGGGCTTTCCCTGTGGGGCTGTGGTTAAGAACCCTCCTGCAATGTGGGAGACGTGGATTCAATCCCGATCAGCAAAATCCCCTGGAGGAGGAAATGGAAACACACTCCAGTATTTTTTTCCTGGAAAAGTCCCATGAACAGAGGAGCATTGTGGGTTACAGTCCATGGGCTGGGAAAGAGTCAGACAGGAGTGAGCATGCACACATATATGCACTGTATCTGTTGAGTTTAGGACTGAGCTGTATCTATTTGTTTGTGGATACTATTCTCCTCTTGAATCACCTCCATATTCCCCTCGTATCTTCAGTATAATAACGCACATTATTTCAGTGAATAAATCAATATTCAGTGTTTGTATATTATACCATGTAGGCATTAGCTATGGTTTTTCCACGAGTCATGTATGGATGTGAGAGTTGAACTATAAAGAAAGTTGAACACTGAAGAATGGGTGCTTCTGAGCTGTGGTATTGGAGAAGACTCTTGAGAGTCCCTTGGACTGCAAAGAGATCCAACCAGTCCATCCTAAAGGAAATCAGTCCTGAATATTCATTGGAAGGACTCATGCTGAAGCTGAAACTCCAATACTTTGGCCACCTGATGTGAAGAACTGATTCTTCTGAAAAGACCCTGATGCTGGGAAAGATTGAGGGCAGGAGGAGAAGGGGACGACAGATGACGAGATGGTTGGATGGTATTACCAACTCGATGGACATGAGTTTGAGCAAGCTCCAAGAGTTGGTGATGGACAGGGAAGCCTGGCATGCCACAGTCCATGGGGTCACAAAGAGTCAGACATGACTGATTGACTGAACTTAACTTAAGAGACATTATTATGTGGTATGATAATACAGGTTCCCAGCTGGCTCCATGTTAAAGAATCCACCAGCTAATGCAGGAGACACAGGTTCAATCCTTGGGTGGGGAAAACCCCTTGGAGCAGGAAAAGGCAATCCACTCCAGTATACTTGTCTGAGAAATCTCATGGACAGAAGAGCCTGTCAGGCCACAGTCCATGGGGTCACAAAAGAGTCAGACACAATTTAGCGACTAACAACAGACATTATTAAAAGATAAGCTGTGCTGCTGTATGCTAAGTCATTTCAGTCGCATTTGACTCTTTGAGACCGCCATGGACTGTAGCCTGCCTGGCTCCTCTTCCCAGGGGGATTCTCCAGGCAAGAATACTGGAGTATACATGGCAATCCCAGGGTTGCCATGCCCTCCTCCAGGGGATCTTCCCAAAAGACAAGCTACTAATTCTATATTAAATGTGTATTTTTAGATTGCTTTTTGATGTTAACAGTTGCCTTTTTGGATTATTTAGCTTTATATATGCATATATATTTTGTGCACACTTAAATATGTTTCTATTACTATATATTTGTATGTGTGAATAGATACATGCATATATTAACTTTTAATTCAGTTACAAATTTAACAACTCAAGTCAAGTCTTATAACCAAACACATCAGGTTAGCTATGCATCCATTCCCTTTTTGGAGACAACTCTCCTGGACCCTGTGGTCCTTCTCCCTCATGACAGCCTGTTTGATCTCATGACTGCCACACATCTGCATGTACACATGATCCTCTCTGTGTTACCTTCCTGTCTTTCTCTGTCTTGATTGATATTACTCCTTCAGTGAACATTCCCTCTATGGCTTCTGAGAAGGGTGGTTACCTCTGAATATTTTTTAGTCTACTTTCACATTTGATGGATTCCATTTACATTGGGATGGGGATTCTCTGGTGACTCAGATGGCAAAAAAAAAAAAAAAAAAAATCCACCTTCAACTCAGGGTTTGATCCCTGGGTTGGGAAGATTCCCTGGAGGAGGAAATGGCAACCCACTCCAGTATCCTTGCCTGGAGAATTCCATGGACAGAGGAGCCTGGTGGGCTACAGTCCATGGGGGTCACAAAGAGCTGGATGGACACGACTGAGCTACTAACACTTAGCTTGGGATATAAGTCTAAGTTAGATATAATTTCTTCCATTTTGAAAGCATTGTTTCTTCATCATTTGTTCACCTGTTATGTAGAAGTCTGATGTAATCAGATGCCCAATCTTATGAAAGTTACCAATACTTTCTCTGAAATTTGAAACTTTTTGTATCAGATGTCATTGATTATTTATTTTACTGAGAATTAACTAGAAAATGAATCTTTTGAGGTGCTTACACAGAGCCACTAATGTTCAGATCCCTCCACATCTCTCCCCTAAATTCAAATTTCATTGTTTAAGTGAGGTCTGGGCACTATTTTTTAAAAGTTCCCAGACAAATTCCACGATGCAGTCAAAGTTGAGAAGCACTGCTCTCGATCAATGTTTTTCAACTTAAATGTGCATACAAATTGTAAGGATCTTATTACAATGCCGATTTGACTCAGAACATCAGAGAAAGGACTAAGAATTGGTGTTTCTAACAGGAGTCCAGGTGGTACCCCTGCTGATGATGGAGGCACTTTGACTCTGAACACACTAGGACTGAAGACTTTGTTCTGTAACAGCTTGTTAGGAAAAAAGCAACCTGAACTGCAGACTGCGCGGATCAGTATCTGTTCCTCATTCTGATCTCTTGGTGACTTTCAGTTCAGTTCAGTTCAGTTCAGTCACTCAGTCGTGTCCAAATCTTTGTGACCCTATGGACTGCAGCACGTCAGACTCCCTGTCCATCACCAACTCCAGGGGTTTACTCAAACTCACTCCCATTAAGTTGGTGATGCCATCCAACCATCTCATCTTCTGTCGTCCCCTGCTCCTCCCACCTTCAATCATTCCCAGCATCAGGATCTTTTCAAATGACTCAGCTCTTCACATCAAGTGACCAAAGTATTGGAGTTTCAGCTTCAACATCAGTTCTTCTAATGAATATTCAGGGCTGGTCTCCTTCAGGATGCACTGGTTGGATCTCCTTGCAGTGCAAAGGAATGTCAAGAGTTTTCTCCAGCACCACAGTTCAAAAGCATCAATTCTTCAGGGCTCAGCTTTCTTTATAGTCCAACTCTCACATCCATACACGACTACTGGGAAAACCATAGCCTTGACTAGATGGACTTTTGTTGACAAAGTAATGTTTCTGCTTTTTAATATGCTATCTAGGTTGGTCATAACTTTCCTTCCAAGGAGTAAGCGTCTTTAATTTCATGGCTGCAATCACCATCTTCAGTGATTTTGGAGGCCAGAAAAATAAAGTCCACCACTGTTTCCACTGTTTCTCCATCTATTTGTCATGAAGTGATGGAACCAGATGCTATGATCTTAGTTTTCTGAATGTTGAGCTTTAAGCCAACTTTTTCACTCTCCTCTTTCACTTTCATTAACAGACTCTTTAGTTCTTCTTCACTTTCTGCCATAAGGGTGGTGTCATCTGCATATCTGATATATGACATATTGATATTTCTCCTGGCAATCTTGATTCCAGCTTGTGCTTCTTTCAGCCCAGCCTTTCTCATGATGTACTCTGCATATAAGTTAAATATATATTTATTTTTGCAGGGTGACAATATACAGCCTTAATGTACTCCTTTTCCTATTTGGAACCAGTCTGCTGTTCCATGTCCAGTTCTAGCTGTTGCTTCCTGACCTGCATATAGATTTCCCAGGAGACAGGTCAGGTGGTCTGGTATTCCCATCTCTTTCAGGATTTTCGATAGTTTATTGTGATCCACACAGTCAAAGGCTTTGGCATAGTCAATAAAGCAGAGATAGATGTTTTATTGGAACTCTCTTGTTTTTTCAATGATCTAGTGGTTATTGGCAATCTGATCTCTGGTTCCTCTGCCTTTTCTAAAACCAGCTTGAACATCTGGAAGCTCATGGTTTACGTGTTTTTGATGCCTGACTTGGAGAACTTTGAGCATTACTTTGTTAGCATGTGAGATGAGTGCAATTGTGCGGTAATTTGAACATTCTTTGGCATTGCCTGTCTTTGGGATTGGAATGAAAACCGGCCTTTTCCCGTCCCAGGGCCACAGCTGAGTTTTCCAAATTTGCTGGCATATTGAGTGCAGCACTTTCACAGCATCATCTTTCAGGATTTGAAATAACTCAAATGGAATTCCATCACCTCCACTAGCTTTGCTTGAGGTGATGCTTCCTAAGACCCACTTGACTTTGCATTCCAGGATTTCTGGTTTTAGGTGAGTGATCACACCATCATGATTATCTGGGTCATGAAGATATTTTTTGCACAGTCCTTCTGTGTATTCTTGCCACCTCTTCTTAATATCTTCTGCTTCTGTTAGGTCCATACCATTTCTGTCCTTTTTGAGCCCATCTTATCTCTAATTTTCTTGAAGAGATCTCTAGTCTTTCCATTCTATTGTTTTCCTCTATTTCTTTGCACTGATCACTGAGGAAGGCTTTCTTATCTCTCCTTGCTATTCTTTGAACCTCTGCCTTCAAATGAGTATATCTTTCCTTTTCTCCTTTGCCTTTTGCTTCTCTTCTTTCCATAGCTATTTGTAAGGCCTCCTCAGACAGCCATTTTGCTTTTCTCCATTTCTCTTTCTTGGGGATGGTCTTGCTCCCTATCTCCTGTACAGTGTCACGAACCTCTGTCCATAGATCATCAGGCACTCGGTCTATCAGACCTAGTCCCTTAAATGTATTTCTCACTTCCACTGTATAATTTTTAGAGATTTGCTTTAGGTCATACCTGAATGGTCTAGTGGTTTTCCCTACTTTCTTCAATTTAAGTCTGAATTTGGCAATAAGGAGTCATGATCTGAGCCACAGTCAGCTCCTGGTCTTGTTTTTGCTGACTGTATGGAGCTTGTCCATCTTTGGCTGCAAAGAATATAATCAATCTTATTCAGGCCCTGAAATCACAAGTGGCTTTTTATTTTTATTTTTTGCTTTGGAGAACCTTTTGAAAATGTTTTGCTGAATCTGATTCTTTTTTCTTGGGGGTAGAACTTGTATTCCAGACTTTTTTTTTGAGACGACAGTACAAGAGGAGAAAAGCGACTGGGAAGAAGTTTCCTCTCATCCAACAGAGTCCGCCCTCATCGTGCTGTTGGCCACTGTGATATCCATGCCCTGGACTAAGAGCTTTAACTTTGAGGGTGCTCATGGGGGTTTTTGTTTTGAGGTTTTGGGTTGTTGGTGGTTGGTTTGTTTTTTTCTTTTTTTAAAAAATTTTGATGTGTGTACATGTGTGTGTATCGTGCTCAGGTTGCACATTTAGTCACCACCTTCCAAGAGATGGCCTCCCCGTTGGACAGCCACTCAGCGGACTGTTAGACTCGGGAAGAAGACCCTGCTGGCGGCTGTGCCTCCTGGGTCCTCTCACCCATGTTTTGATTGTGTGTTCCCTTCTGCTGGCACTCTTGACCGCTGCCTGGTCATCGTCTGCCTGTGGAAGTTGGAAATGGGTATTGTAGACCCAACACACTTTCTAAATTTATAATGAGTGATAATTGGAACACATAAAGGTTCTTGTACCCAAAGTGATTCTCCTGGGAAAAACAGTTTCATTTTTTCAGAGTGAGACTGAATAGGAGGAAAGGCTTCAGAAATACAATGCAGAACAGGTTTTGAAGGAAGAGAATTTTCTCTCCTATATATGTTAAAAGGAAATTCAACAGTTTCAATGCCTGCTAATCAAATGTTTATTCAGCTAGCCATGTGTCCAGGTTGCTGGCAGAGTTTGTTTCAGATCTGAGTGTTGCCTGCTGAATTTGGAGAACTTCAGACAGTAGCTCTGTGAAGTTTTGTTTTTGTTTTTTGCTGCAACCAATAGGACAATTGACAAAATGTGGTCCACTGGAGAAGGGAATGGCAAACCACTTCAATACTTTTGCCTTGAGAACCCCATGAACAGTATGAAAAGGGAAAATGATAGGACACTGAAAGATGACCTTTCCAGGTCAGTAGGTGCCCAATATGCTACTGGAGATCAGTGGAGAAATAACTCCAGAAAGAATGAAGAGACGGAGCCAAAGCAAAAACAACACCTGGTTCTGGATGTGACTTGTGATGGAAGCAAGGTCCAATGCTGTAAAGAGCAATATTGCATAGGAACCTGGATTGTTAGGTCCATCAAGGCAAATTGGAAGTGGTCAAACAGGAGATGGCAAGAGTGAACATCAACATTTTAGGAGTCAGCGAACTAAGATGGACTTGAATGGGTGAATTTAATTCAGATGACCAGTGTATCTACTACTGTGGGCAAGAATCCCCTAGAAGAAATGGAGTAGATATCATAGTCAACAAGAGACTCTGAAATGCAGTACTTGGATGCAATCTCAAAAATGACAGAATGATCTCTGATCGTTTCTAAGGCAAACCATTCAATATCATGGTAATCCAAGTCTATACCCCGGCCAGTAATGCTGAAAGAAGCTGAAGTTGAATGGTTCTATGAAGATCTACAAGACCTTTTAGAACTAACACCCCCAAAAGATGTCCTTTCCATTATAGGAGACTGGAATGCGAAAGTAGGAAGTCAAGAAACACCTGGTAAATTTGGCCTTGGAGTACAGAATGAAGCAGGGCAAAGGCTAATAGAGTTTTGCCAAGAGAACAAACGGTCACAGCAAACACCATCTTCCAACAACACAAGAGAAGACTCTACACATGGTGAGTTTAATGCACATTAATGTTTGAGAAACTTTGTTCTAAATCAGCTACCTTAGAAATAAAGAAGAAATGATTAGGTGGATTGACTGTTAACATAGTAATACAATTTAATTAAGCCATAGAACTTAAACCTCACTGAGACTTAAAAAAAATCTAATAGTTGGGGAAGCTGTACATGTGTGCAGGCTGGGTTAAAGGAAATCTCTGTTCCTTCTGCTCTGTTTTTCTGCAAATCTAAAATTGCTTTTAAAAAATAGGTCTACCAAAAAATCTAATTAAGACCATGGGTAGTGGTTACATGTAATAATACTTAACATCTGTGGATTGTGGAGTTTTTTTTTTTTTTCTTCTGAGAATCTGATTAAGACTATGGACACTTTTTTCAGGAAAAAATATACACAAATGAATATTATACATAAAGTTTTGCATAAAATCGGGATCCATGAATCACCCAATGACTATGATACCTCCAGATTAAGAACTCCTGGATAACAAGACGTTAGGCTTTTATTTCACAGAACAAACATTGATAGAGTTCCTAAGATATACCAAGAGTGTTGTTTTAGGGTCAGGCGGGGGTCACCTGTGAACAAATAAGCACCTCAGTCTTAAAGGGATTTATATTCTTGTGGATGAAGGTAAAAGTGACAAATAAACAAACAGGGATAAACAGTGTGATTAAGTAAATTACATGCTGTGCTGTGTGTACTAGGTCTCTTCAGTCTTGTCCAACTTTTTTCGACCCTATGGATTGTAGCTCACCAGACTCCTCTGTCCGTGGGATTCTCTACTCCGTGGAGTGGGTTGCTGTACCCTCCTCCAGGGGATGTTCCCAACCCAGCGATCAAACCCATATCTCCCTCGGCTCCGGCATTGTAGATGGATTCTTTACCACTTAGCCACTGGGGAAACCCCAAGGAAATTACATAAGCCAGTGTTACTGTTACATAAAATGTGAAGTGCCAGAAGGGAAAAAGGGGCCAGCAGGAAAAGTGTGATCTTACACCTGAGGTCCAAGGGCTTTGTGGGACTGGGACTATTTTAAGTAAGGGGTTCAGGTCAGGTATCTCTGAGAAAGTGACTTGTGAGCAAACACTTAGAGGTAAAGGAGTTTTGGTCAAGAAGAGGCTGAGGAAAATGATGCCTCAAGCAGAGACACCGCCTGTGACAATGTACTAGAGGTGGAGAGTGGCTGATGAGAGCAACGAACAGTAAGGTCAGTGTGGCCGGAGCAGAGTTATTGAGCAGGAGAGGATAAGGAGATTGGAAAAGTGAGGCTTCATGAGAGGGCTTTAAAATGGTACTTGTTTTTACTCTGAATGAGACAGGGATCCATTAGAGTGTTTGGAACACAGGAATTATTTTACTCAACAGAGTTAAAGAGATAGTTATGTTAAATAATGACTGTCAGAAGCAGCAAAGGGCATGAGTGAAAGTCAAAGACCCAGCAGGTGAGAGGTTTCAGGTGGGGTAAGTACCGTGAAGGTGCTGAGAAGCTGTCCGACTCGAAATTGTGCTGAAGGAGGGCCAACAGGATTCCTTTGCTGTTTTTTAGATAACAGATTTATTAAGATATTATATACATACCATAAAGCTAATTCTTCTAAAGTGTACAAGTCAGTGGCTTTCAGTACATTACAAAGCATGCACTGATCCCCACTCTCTAATTCCAGAACAGTTTCATAAGACTTAATTTTTTTTCGACTTTTTCAGATATTATTTTCCCCCTTTATTTCTAAATACGGGCTTCCCTTGTGGCTCAGCTGGTAAAGAATCCGCCTGCAATGCGGGAGACCTGAGTTCGATCCCTGGGTTGGGAAGATGCCCTGGAGAAGGCAAAGGCTACCCACTCCAGTATTCTGGCCTAGAGAATTCCACAGACTGTATAGTACATGGGATGACAAACAGTTGGACATGACTGGGCAACTTTCACTTCACTTTCTAAATACGGGACTGAAGCATTTTTTAGGATAGAAAATAAAAGAGGGGGAGTAGAAGGCAGGCATAAGAGGGAGAGGATGTGTATATACTTAGAGCTGATTCAGGGCTTCCCAGGTGGCTCAGTGGTAAAGAATCCTCCTGCCAACGCAGGAGATTTGCCTTCAATCCCTGGGTCAGGAAGATCCATAGAGAAGGAAATGACAACTCCCTCCAATATTCTGCCCTGGGGAATCCCATAGAAACAGGAGCCTGGCAGGCTACAGTCCGTGGGGTCACAGAGTCAGACACGACTGATCAACTCAGCACATGTGCATAGCTGATTCATGTTGTTGTACAGTAGCGACTAACACAAAATTGTATAGCAATTATACTCCAATTAAAGGAGGGAAGGGACAGTTAGGGGATTTGGGACTGACATGTACACACTGCTATATTTAAAATGGATAACCCACAAAGATCTACTATATAGCACAGGGAATTCTGCTTCACGTTATGTGGCAGCCTGTATGGGGTGGGAATTCGGGGGAGAATGGATATATTTCCTGTCCACCTGAAGTTACCACAACATTGTCAGCTGGCTATACTCCAAAATAAAGTAAAAAGTTTAAAAAATTAAAAATTAATAAAAATAAACTTTTTAAACTTTTTAAAAATGAAAGAAAAGAAATGTATGATTTTGTTCCACTATCCAATGTGCTTGTGTTGAGAAGAACTTAAGTGGAAAGAGTGTACTGACCAAAAATATGACAGAAATGACTGTCTCAGTGTCTACTCTGCCCAATTTGCAGTTGTACCTAGGTACCTATGTTGGGCGTATGCAAAGGAATCATTCAAATTGCATGTGATCTGGGTATAACGTGAGAGCGACATGGTATGCACTCCAGGTTGGCTTGGAGACCTCTCTCGATCAGATAAGAGTCCCCCTACGAATGTGCCATCACAGAGCATCCCACTTGCTGCCATATGTGCTATCTGAAATAACACATTATGGGGTATGACTTTAATACCATGAAAAGTAAAAAGCATCAATCCCTGTATAATGTTACACTTCAACAACTTTCAGTGATACGTTCATTTAAAACTATATTTTCCACACTGATCTGACCACTAACTGTGTTATTTTTAACTCACCGTTTAATTTTTCTTACTTTCAGTCCCTCCCTGATCAAATTCCATGTCGGATCTGAGCTGGTGTCTAGCATGTGTTTGCAGGAGCTCTGAGTGCAGCCTGCTATATGGAGCATCATTATGGGTTCATCCAAGTGGTGCATGTTTTGTCATAAAGTTAGTAGCACTGAGTCAAGAAAGACCAAGCAAAACTACCATTAATTTTAGAAATCTCAATATATTTAAGGAAATGAATGGTAGCATTTTTATGGGCATGTTTGCATGAAAGTTCAAGCTCAAATTATTAGTATTTGATAAGCCATACTGGAAAAGGCAGAAAGTATATGCAGCAACAAATGGTCAAACTACAGTAGAGACCTAGTTAACTAAATCCAAATTTCATCCACATACAGAAATATGTATCTCAGAAGGAAAACTTTATCACAATTACTCATTTCTAGAAACTTTCATTCCATCACAAACTGACTAAACATCAAAATTAAATAAATGGCTATTCAGCCCTTTTCCAAGTCATATATTAAAAATATAACTTAAAAATATCTTTGGGAGAATTTCAGTTAGGAACAACTAAGAAAGAGCTGTAGAAGCTTATTTCCTCTGAAACCGGTAATCCTTTGTAAGACCTAGATAATATTTATCAAACACTCTGGGTGACTGAGGAAAACTAAAATTATATTAAATAAGACAAGGATCTTAAAATGGCTGTAACTATAAACTTATGATTTTATCCAGTTCCTGATGGTTAAAAATTATAATTATTTTCTACTTTTGAACAAAATGTTGATAAAGATTCTTATGTTTCCATTCTAGTAGATAGTGCAAGATGACCCCAATACCATGTCTTCAGGGTGGACATGTTACCTTGGTGAACATGATGTTAAGATATGACAGCTGGATGGTACAATTGTTAATGCTTTGTATTCACAAACAGCCTCTAAATGCCAAATAACATCTCACACAAGCTAATCTCCAAGGAGAGATTACATTGACTGGTAGACTATAGTGTATGGTCCTTGTGGCACTTCCTCAGTACAAATTACTAAATTGGCTTTGTGATTTTTATATCAATCTATTATAACATTGACTGTGTGTTTAGTTAGTCATGTCTGGTTCTTTGCAGCCCTTTGTACTGTAGCCTGCCAGGCTCCTATGCCCATGGGATTTTTCAGGCAAGAATACTAGAGAGGGTTGCATTTTCCTCCTCCAGGTCATCTTCCCCACCCAGGGATTAAACCCAGGTCTCCTGTGTCTCCTGCATTGCAGGCAGATTATTTACCTGCTGAATCATCTGAGAAGCCCTATAACGTTGATTAGGGAAGCTAAATTACTCTGCATACCTGAAAAAAATCAAGTGTCTAAGACCAAAAGGATACAGACTTGTCCCATAATCATGGCAACCACAATGATATACCACCATCTCTGCAGTGCTCTGTGATGACCAAGTGTTCTCTC
Organism: Muntiacus reevesi; assembly: GCF_963930625.1. Taxonomy (NCBI): domain Eukaryota; kingdom Metazoa; phylum Chordata; class Mammalia; order Artiodactyla; family Cervidae; genus Muntiacus; species Muntiacus reevesi. The sequence continues at coordinate 120,687,081 of NC_089251.1, forward strand.
TAAGGACATAGCAGACCATTCCATTACATTTGCAAGGTCTAAATTTCATGCTTCTTTCCTTGAAATTTGCCCAAAGTTTTACCTAAAACTTTATAAAAGACTAACACTTCTCTGAGTAATGAAATTGCAAATAAAGCTGAATCACTTACATAATGTACGTATTTGAAAGGAAGAGGATGTGGAATAGCTATGCCCTTATGCAATTACAACAAAACAAGGAAAACAAGTCATTGGGAAATAATTTTCCTTTCTTCTTAACCTCCTCTAGTTTATGTGACTTTGGAGAGGTGCGTAAAATCACAATCTCTGTTTGTAAAATGTTCCATCTGTTCCTGCCTCTTATTCCCCCTGTCGAAGACTAAATCCTTTTGCTTCCCAATTATCCTCAGTATCCAACTGTGATGATGGCAAAGGAGATGGTAGAAGAAGGATGATGAACTAAGAAATGGCAATTGCGTTTTCATCAAAATATGTCTAGTAAGAAATATATGTAGAGAGAGAGGTGAAGAAAATCTAGACAATATAATGGGAGTTTCATAATTATTCCAGTTTCATTTGCATAGATTTGCTTCCAGATGAATTTGTTCCTTTGTACAATGTTTCTCTCCTATGTATAGAAATCTACATATATGATATATAAAAGGAAAGAGTCCTAGTGTATATCAAGTAGCCACTGTGTCAGGAAATATATACACATAATTACACTTTAGGAGGGTTTCCCAGGTGCTATTGGTAAAGAACCCTCCTGCCAATGCAGGTAGATGTAAGAGATGTGGGTTCAATCCCTGGGTTGGGAAGATATCATGGAAAAGGGCATGGCAGCACACCCCAGTATTTTTTCCTGGAGATTACCATGGACAGAAGAGTCTGGTGGTCTACAGTCCATAGGGTCTCAAAGAATCAGAAACGACTGAAGCAACTTAGCACACACAAGCACACTCAATCTTTCCCACAAGCATTCTCAAATTTACGATGAGGGAGATGAGCCTTATGGATACCAAGTCAAATGGCCAAGATTACATGAACTAACTAAGTAGTAGGATTGGGAATGAGACCAAACTGTCTAATATTGTGGTTCATGCTCTTTCCACTCTACCACCCTGCCCCTACTAGTGAGTGGCAGTCTCCCATGATAGTGAAAAGCTCATGACCTTATAATGAGACACGTGAATTTGAATCCTAGACCTGCCATTTTCCATTGTGTGATTTCCGGCCAGTTAGCTCTCAGAATGCTTCCTCTTCTGTAAAATCTATATAATAATGATGTCTAGCACACAGGTTTAGTGTGATGATTGTGCCATAATGTATTTAAACTGTTCAGCATATTCGTTGTGCACTTAATAATATAAGCCATTTAGTCAGAGATATCATTAAAGAAAGAAACATACCTCAGAATCAGGCTAGTCCATTATAAGAGGTCCCACAACTCTAAAATTCTTAATGTTAAATTTTATAATCGACCCCCATTGGTAGAATCAGATTTGTACCCAAAATAACTTGGAGGGAAAATGTTTCTATGGGCCAGAAACATTTCTATTATACTGCTTTCTAAATTTCTTTATTTGCAGATGGTGTAGCCCTCACATGTAAAATGCCATCTATGGATAAGGAATAGAGGATAGAGACAGGACCACAAAATCAACCTATTTGTCCCAAACTCATTCTCTAGTGTTTTGCCCTTTGTTGCTGTTCATTCACTAAATTATGTTCAACTCTTTGCAACCTAATGGACAGTTCAGCAGTCTTCCCTTTACTTCACCATCTCCTAGAGTTGGCTCAAAATCAGGTCCACTGAGTTGACGATACTAACCAACCATCTCATCCTGTTTTTTCCTTAAGCTCCAGTTACATTTGAAATAGTTTCCCCTTGATAGCTGTGGGGGATTGGTTCCAGGAGTCCTGATAGCTAATAAAATTCGCAGAGGCTCAAGACCGTCATGTAAAATGTCTCAGTACGATGAATACAGTGCAACTTCCATATGTCAGAATTCCTCGTCCTCAGATTCAACCAACTATGGTCCGAGGATACAGAAAGCAATTTGAGTGCATTTCTTTGAAGCTAAAGGACATCTTGCCTTATCTATTATATGTATTATCTTCTAAAATGTTTATAGGTTAACAAAACTCTTGAACCTTATATGTTTATTTGGAAATGTATACTTGCCTATATGGCTTCAAGCTACTTCTTCAAAATCAATATACATTAAACATTTAAGTTGCATAGAATAAGTGATTTACTTCTTGAAGCTGTTAGTCTGAGAAGACCTAACACCTAAGACTACAGAAAAGACAATAAAGTGGTATACCACCTCATGAAACTTCTAAGTCAATGACAAGTTAGTTAACTTTTCCACACCAGAGCTCCTCTATTTTCTGCATATAGAAATAGAAGGGACACCACTCATACCCCTTATAAAAAATGGAGGGAATAAGAGGGAATTTTCATATTTACAGTGTTGATTACCTAGGATTAGTGCAGATAACAGCTATAGGTACTGCTTTAACAAAAGCACTGTGAGATTGAGTTCAGTTCTCCTCCCCAGTGCTTAGCATCTGTGTGACTTTAGGCAAGTTACTTAAACTCTAAAACAATTTCCTGAGATGTAAATTAGAGCTGTGAACACCTATTTGTCAGTACAAGGCAGCCAGAGCAAGATGCAGGTGAGATCTGGATATGAAGGAAATAAGAATGTTTCCTGAAAAATAAATTCAAAACAGATTTGAAAGAGATTACAACAAGTAATAGCAAAAATTAGAAACAATGCAACAAATGACTCAAATGTTGAGATATTTGACTGTAACGATCATCTATAGAAAAAACATATCAATTAGAAATGGAGACAGCGTTCTAAAAACATCACAAAAGACAAAAGTTGGAAATGTCTATCCAATATCTAAAGAGGAAATTTTATGCCTATTTTGAGAAAAATGCATGAAATTATATCTAAGTCCATGAAGTTATATTAACTTCTCTTATTTTGATTGGATCCTCACCAATCAGTTTGATGATTAAAATTTGGCATCCCTGAAATTCTGCCTACAGAGTGGGAAACAGCTGCTCATAAAGACTGTCTTCTGTCCTCTCTAGTTTTTTATGGTGTTGAGTACTACTGCTCCTATAATAATTTTTTCTCATCATTAGTCAAAATTCACTGCCTACCTGTTAAGTATCCATGATGTGCCTAGAAATTCATGACAGGTACTAGAAAACAGCAGCAAATAAAGCATGTGTTATCCCAGACTTTACAGAGCAAACTAGGGAAATTTCACTGCACATTCATCAGTTGCTATTCTATTTTAAACATCATTTTCATGATCATGTTCAAATGTTAATTGATTTTGTATTATAAGCACATGAGGCTAATGAAACTGAAAAACTGATGGCCAAGTTCTCAATTTATATACATTCACCAAAAAGTTATTGGCTTTCATTTTACTTTTCTTAGGAAAATTCTAAGCATTAATATGAGTGGTGAAGTCTTAACACCACAGTTGGGTTTGTGGGATATCTATTGATAATTTATTTTCAAAGACATCTACATAAGTAAGTGAAGATTAAAGTGAAATTATTTGATACATCTCATATAGTGTCATGTCTAATAGATGCTCATAACTGATAACATTAATAATGTTGTTAATAATAATAACTAGCACCAACTTGTATCATTCCATTCAACAATAACTTTAAGGTGAGCTAACTGAGACACAGACGAGTAAGTACTTTTCCCAGTGCCAGACTGTTAGTGATTGTTCAGTGGAGATAAATTTTGAACTCAAGCAGTCTTACTACAGGCCCTGTGCTTTTAACACACTGCTGCTGCTAAGTCACTTCAGTCGTGTCCGACTCTATGCGACCCCATAGGCCACAGCCCACCAGGCTCCCCCGTCCCTGGGATTCTCCAGGCAAGAACACTGGAGTGAATTGCCATTTCCTTCTCCGTTTAACACACTGTATACTTATTTTTATTTTATTTTATTATTGTTATTATTATCATCATACCAGGAAAGCCTCTTCCCTAATAGATGAGCAACTATTTAAAGGCTTCAGTGCCCAAAAGCCCTACAGGGTCCTGCTGGGTTACACTTTCACCAACCTCTAACTGAAATTAGCATTTTTAAAAAAAATTTCAAATGTGGGTAACAAACGACAGAAGTATTAGCAGCATCTGTGACTTTGTCACCAACAAGAATCACAAGCATTGTTATAAAATATTTTTTGTAACAATCTTGAAAGTCCTTTATACTTATTACAATACTTCAAAACTGGTCACGAAGTTCACTGCTAGACCTTGCTATTTAATGCACTAATTAAAAAAAAAAAAAAATCACACGTATTCGGGGGTTGGAGGGTTAGTCGCTAAGTCGTATCCAACTCTTGCAACTCCATGAACTATAGCCTGCCATGCTCCTCTGTCCATGGGATTCTCCAGGCAAGAATACTGGAGTGGGTTGCCATTTCCTTCTCCAGGGGATCTTCCTGACCCAGAGATGGAATCCAGGTCTTCTGCAGTGCAGGCAGAGCCCTTACCAACTGAACTACAAGGGAAGACTACCCCACATACACTGTGTTACAAACTACCCAGATGGCTCCGCGGGTAAAGACTCTGCCTGCAATGCAGGAGACAGAGGAGATGCGGGTTCCACCCCTGAGTGGAGGAGATCCCTTGGAGAGGGAAATGGCAACCAGTTCCAGTATTTCTTGTCTGAAAAATCCCATGGACAGAGGAGCCAGGTGGGCTACAGTCCATGGGATCACATAGAGTCAGACATGGCTGATCATTATTTTCATTACTGTTTGTGTTATTATTATTTAGCTTCGTCATCTGTGACCCAAAATTCCTAAGACAAAAATGAAATTTGATTGACCTATTTCAGCTGTTCCTCGAGAGTGGATTATTTCAGCATGGTTTCAGAAATTTGTAGTCATAATTTTCGGTGGGCTCACATTAAAAACAGGCCATGAAATGGATTTTTTAAAACCATAATGAATTATTGTGCAAAATAATTGACTAATATACTTTCACTCTAGCAATATTTCTACCAAAGAGTAAGACTAAATATCCTAATGCAATACAATCACAATAACATTACTACAGAATTGTTTTTACATGTAAAAAGTAAAAAAGCTGATCTGAGAAGATAAGCATGTAAATATGTCTAGGAATATTCTGAGAAAAGAGCAAGAAGGAAGATACACTCTTTCAGAAATCACTCTTTGAGTTTATTCTAAAAATATACAAAACTAGATTGTAAATATAAAATAATATAAAAAGTCTTAAATTCATTTAAATTATGCAGGAATTTAGCATATGAATATATGTGAACATAAGAAAATGTTGATATCAAAAACAAATGTAAAAGAATACATACTTTATAAAGTGGTTCTGAAATGACTAGCTAGCCATTTCTATTTAAAAAATAGAAAAAAATGAAGTATGTGTTTCTATACCAATTCATGGAAATAATTCTAGAGGTATCAATACTTGAATGTAAAACATGAAACAATATTACTCATAAAATACAGATGCATATCATAACTTTGGTGATAGAGGTAACCTTTGTAAAAACCATATAGAGTAAAACCATATGTAAGAAGAAAAATAAAGGTCACATAATTTTTTAAATGATTAGACATCAAAAATGTCAAAGTTGGATTGAAAAATAAACCAGGAAAATAATTTTAACTTATATGAAGTTTAGAAGATTGATATTTTCACTAAAAATAACTTATAAAAAAGAGCTCTTATAATTAATAAAAAGAAATTGCTAATAGAAAAATAGTCAAAGTTATTAACACATAAAATACAGAAAGAATAGTCTCCACACATTTAAAAAAGTTATTTCATTTGACTAGAAGTCAAACCAATGGGAAATATTTATACCATTTTTTCCTACTATAATTCATGCAATTATTTAGGAACTAAAAATAGTTTTGTACTTTTATGACCAATCATGTTACAGTAGTTTGTGGCTGACCAATGCTTTTGCCAAGAACAATTAGAAAATACCAGTAAAACCCACCAGTTTTAATCTGTTTGAAATTATCAGAGAGTTGATGAAGCAACCAAGACTTAAGTAGACAATATCCATGAAAAAAGAGAACATCAGAGGGGTGAAGTTACATTCTGTAGGTTGCTTTTTTCAACAGTATTTTGAAGGTCCTTGGTGTAAGGCAGAAAACTGAGAAACATAGCAGAAGATCAAGACTATATGGTGGAAAAGAAAGAGAAGCTTCTGAAAATCCCAAGGGAATCAAGAAGGCAGATGTGATATTTGGGGTTGCCTATCTGATCAGTTTGAAGAGCCAAACCCTAGAAAGATGAGAAACAAGGAAGGGAAGTGCAATACTATATGTTTCAGCTGCATGGAATTTGTGAAATTCTTAAACGAAGAAGGAAGAGAAACTGGAAATACAAACGAAAGTATATAAACATATAAAAGCAGAGTTTAGAGTGGTATGGTCTTAGAAGACAGGAAAATTAAAGTTAGGTTCCATCAAATCATCCCTAATAAAAATTCTAGATCTCAGCTATGTCCCATGGAGAGTTTCACTCCTAGTAAACAGGATGAGCTAGATGTACACTGAAGCCTACTGAAAAACTGCAACCCAACCTCAAGGTAGACTCATTCTCGACAGCATTAAGGTGATGTGCTTGCACTGAAGCTACCTCATAGAGGATAGGTAAAACTTTTCTTAAAAATAAGCATATACATATATATGTACATACACACACATATATGTTATGTATGTGTGTATATATACACATATATGTTGTGTGTACATATATGTCCTATATATAACATATATGCTACATATATATGTCATCCAAAGTCTTCAATTTTTTATAAATATTGTTCACATTTAAATGAAAAAAATCACAAAGCAGTCTAAGAAGTAGAACATGTGCCCCTCAAGAAACCAGTCATACAATACCACAGTTGACTTATTTGAAGTTACCTGGTGCTGACTTTTACCTGATGTAATTAACATTCAATGAACAGATTAAAGGTGAATAATATCACTAGAAAACAATTTTTCTTTTTTTTAATATAAATTTATTTATTTTAATTGGAGGCTAATTACTTTACAATATTGTAGTGGTTTTGCCTTACATTGACATGAAACTGCCACGGGTGTACATGTTTTCCCCATCCTGAATCCCCCCTCCCCATCCCATCCCTCTGGGTCATTCCAATGCCCCAGCCCTGAGCACCCTGTATCATGCATCGAACCTGGACTGGCAATTTGTTTCACATATGATAATATACATGTTTCAATGCCATTCTCCCAAATCATCCCACCCTTGCCCTCTCCCAGAGTCCAAAAGACTGTTCTATACATCTGTGTCTCTTTTGCTGTCTCAAATATAGGATTATAGTTACCATCTTTCTAACCTTCATATATATGTGTTAGTATACTGTATTGGTGTTTTTCTTTCTGGCTTACTTCACTCTGTATAATAGGCTCCAGTTTCATCCACCTCATTAGAACTGATTCAAATGTATTCTTTTTAATGGCTGAGTAATATCCCATTGTGTATCTGTACCACAGCTTCCTTATCCATTTGTCTGCTGATGGGCATCTAGGTTGCTTCCACGTCCTGGCTATTATAAACAGTGCTGTGATGAACATTGGGGTTCACCTTGTCTCTTTCAATTCTGGTTTCCTTGGTGTGTATTCCAAGTAGTGGGGTTGCTGGGTCATATGGCAGTTCTATTTCCAGTTTTTTAAGGAATGTCCACACTGTTCTCCATACTGGCTGTGCTAGTTTACATTCCCACCAACAGTGTAAGAGGGTTCTCTTTTCTCCACACCCTCTCCAGTATTTATTGCTTGTAGACTTTTGGATAGCAGCCATTCTGACTGGCGTGAAATGGTACCTCATTGTGGTTTTGATTTGCATTTCTCTGATTATTAGTGATGTTGAGCATCTTTTCATGTGTTTGTTAGCCATCTGTATGTCTTCTTTGGAGAAATGTCTGTTTAGATCTTTGGCCTGTTTTTTGATCGGGTCATTTATTTTTCTGGAATTAAGCTGCAGGAGTTGCTTATATATTTTTTTGAGATTAATTCTTTGTCAGTTGCTTCATTTGCTATTATTTTCTCCCATTCTGAGGGCTGTCTTTTCACCTTGCTTATAATTTCCTTCATTGTGCAAAAGCTTTTAAGTTTAATTAGGTCCTATTTGTTTATTTTTGCTTTTATTTTCAATATTCTGGGTGGTGGGTCATAGAGGTTCCTGCTGTGATTTGTGTCGGAGAGTGCTTTGCCTATGTTTTCCTCTAGGAGTTTTATAGCTTCTGGTCTTACATTTAGATCTTTAATCCATTTTGAGTTTATTTTTGTGTATGGTGTTAGAAAGTGTTCTAGTTTCATTCTTTTACAAGTGGTTGACCAAGTTTTCCCAGCATCACTTGTTAAAGAGATTGTCTTTTCCCCATTGTATATTCTTGCCTCCTTTGTTGAAGATAAGGTGTCCACAGGTGAGTGAATTTATCTCTGGACTTTCTATTTTGTTCCATTGATCTATATTTCTGTCTTTGTGCCAGTACCATAATGTCTTGATGACTGTGGCTTTGTAACAGAGCCTGAAGTCAGGCAGGTTGATTCCTCCAATTCCCTTCTTCTTTCTCAAGATTGCTTTGGCTAGTCAAGGTTTTTTGTATTTCCATACAAATTGTGAGATTATTTGTTCTAGTCCTGTGAAAAATACAGTTGGTAGCTTGATAGGGATTGGATTGAATCTATAGATTGCTTTGGGAGTATACTCATTTTCACTATATTGAGTCTTCCAATCCATGAACTTGGTATATTTTTCCATCTATTTGTGTCCTCTTTGATTTCTTTCACCAGTGGTTATAGTTTTCTATATATAGGTCTTTTGTTTCTTTAGGTAGAAATATTCCTAAGCATTTTATTCTTTTCGTTGCAAAGATGAATATAATTGTTTCCTTAATTTCTCTTTCTGTTTTCTCATTGTTAGTGTATAGGAATGCAAGGGATTTCTGTGTGTTAATTTTATATCCTGCAACTTTACTATATTCGTTGATTAGCTCTAGCAATTTTCTAGTGGAGTCTTTAGGGCTTTCTGTGTAGAGGACCATGTCATCTGCAAACAATGAGAGTTTTACTTCATTTCCAATCTGGATTCTTTTTATTTCTTTTTCTGCTCTGATTGCTGTGGCCAAAACTTCCAAAACTATGTTGAATAGTAGTGGTGAGAGTGCGCACCCTTGTCTTGTTCCTGACTTTAGGAGAAATACTTTCAATTTTTCACCATTGAGGATAATGTTTGCTGTGGGTTTGTCATATATAGCTTTATTTTTCAATAACCAGATAGAAATTCTAAAGCTAAAGTAATGCAACAATTGAAATTAGAATCTCAGCAGGTAGATTTAGCATAGATTAGACTTAGGGCTTCCTTGGTGACTCAGATGGTAAAGAATCTGCAATGCAGGGGACCTGGGTTCAGTCCCTGGGTTTGATAGCTCCTCTGGAGAAGGGAATGGCTATCCACTTCATTATTCTTGCCTGGAGAATTCCATGGACAGAGGAGCCTAGCAGGTTACAGTTCACTGGGTTGGAAAGAGTCAGACATGACTGAATGACTAACACTTTCAGACTTCATAGAAAAGAAGACCAGGAAATGGAAGAAAATAGAAAATATCCATGTTAACAGATATCAAAACAGAATGGAAAAAAATACAGAGAACAAAAGAATCTAGATAACATGTTCTAACATATATGTAATGAGTCCCAAAAGAGATGAGACAGAAAACAAAAGAAGAAACAATGACTAAAGATTACCCTCAAAATTGAAGAGCTAATGGCTAAAATTATTCCCTCAACCAGTTAAAACACACACATGTGAGCACAATAGTAAAACTACTGAAAAAAAAACTGAGAACATATCATAAGCAACTAGGGTTGGGGTTGGGATGGGGGAAAGATATTTTCTCTAAGGAACAAAAGTCAGCCTTCAGGAATGGTGGATACCAGAAGACAAAAAGGAACAACAAATTTAATAGTGGCAATGGAGGGTAAGGACTAAGAAGAGACACAAAGAAAGCTTCTAGATTGCTGGTAATGTTCTCTATCTCAGCCTAGGTTATGTATATATGAGTATGTCCACTTGGAAAAAAATCATGTAGCTGCACACTTATGAGTTGTGTACTTCTCTTTGTGTGTACTTAAAAAAAAAAAAAAAAACTACAAAAAAAACCCTCAGAAAAATATGTAAATCAATATTTAGTGTCATGGAATGATGCCCACACCAGATTGTCAAGGCATGTTTTAAAACAGCATGTAGAATATGAGCCCACTTTTAATTTTTGAAAACCAGTATATACATTTATAGTTTTGCATATAAATAAAAATGCATAAAGAAATGTCTAAACATAAGTATAACATTGAATATTATCTCTGGGTGGTGGATTTAACTTTCTTCATCATATTATTTTTTTCTGTATTGTTTGAATTACATTTTAACTGAGCATGATCTATTTTGGGTAATAAAATGAGAAGGATATTTTTATTTTGTAAAATTAAAAATTAGCATCCCAACTCTGAAGTTCTCTCCATATTAAATATGTAAATAGGCTGGTGCCAACTATAAACAGAAGATTTTCTAGCTTTAACTGAAGCCCCAGAAAATCTGGTAGCCAATATCTCTATTTAATGTTCCTCCCTCCACTTTTCCACCCCTCACCTCCATTTCTACCTCTCATATTTTAGTTTTGCCAATACATCTTAGGTTATTTTCCTGTGAGCTAATTTCATTTCATTTCAACATTATTTATTGTTTTAAATGAAGATTTAAAGCCCAGTAGAAAATTTCTTTTCTTCTGAACTCAATTTCACAAATCTTGCCCCACTCAAAAGAAAATAATCTTGCATTAATTTTTCCTCATAAATCACCTGGATTAGGTCCACTGTTTCTTTGATATATGTCTTCATATTTTAACTTATTTATGCATGCTTCTTTCTAGGTGAATGTCAAGGAAACTGCTTTAATTTGGTACAATGATATTATAACCATGTATTACTTATTTAGGCTAAAAAATATTTTTCTTATTAAACTATGCTCATGTAATCTCATTTAATCCTCACAACAGCTAGATAAATTGAAGCTGTTTTATTATCACTTGGCAAATGTAAGAGCTGAAACAAAAATTTATGAATTTATTAAGTTAATAAGTTTTTATTCAAAAGTATGTTATTTCTAACACAAAGTAACAACTCTCTAAGCAAAAATTAAAAGATAAAGAAAAATTTCCTCCTTTCATTATTTCTATGAGTTATCTTTTGATTCCTACAAACTAATATAATACTGACTGAAATTAAAATGTTGGGTCAAAAATGTCCAATAGTGGATATTGGCAACTTTACTTATAAATTGAATGGAAAGTGCCAAGATCATAATGGCAATAATATTAACACTAAATAATTTGAAAATTATAGACTTCTAAATTATGAAATTGAGAGAAGACCTTTGAGAGTCTCTTGGACTGCAAGGAGATCAAACCAGTCAATCCTAAAGGAAGTCAATCCTAAATATTCATTGGAAGGACTGAACTGAAGCTGAAACTCCAATACTTTGGCTATCTGATGTGAAGAATTGACTCACTGGGAAAAACTCTGATGCTAGGAAAGATTGAAGGCAGGAGAAGAGGACTCTATGCACATGAGTTTGAGCAAGCTCCAGGAGTTGGAGATGGACAGGGAAGTCTGGGATGCTACAGTCCATGGGGTTGCAAAGAGTCAGATATGACTGAGGGACTGAACTGACTGAAGTTATGAAACATAACATTTTATTTTTCTCTGAATCAATCTTTGTATGATAACAAAATATTACATAACATAACCAGTGGGGAAAATAAAAAACACAAACATACATAGAAGTAAAGACAATTTTTATCTAAGCTATCCTTGAAAAAAGGATTTTTCTGGCTCACATTTTTGTTGTTGTTGCTGTTGTTCAGTTGCTAAGTTGTGTCTGACTCTTTGCGGCCCCAAGGACTGCAGCACACCAGGCTTCCTTGTCCTTTACTGTCTCCTGGAGCTTGCTCAAACTCATATCCACTGAGTCAGTGATGCCATCCAACCATCTCATCCTCTGTTGCCCCCTTCTCCTCCTTCCCTCAATCTTTCCCAACATCAGAGGGTCTTTTTCAATGAGCTGGCTCTTCACATCAGGTGGCCAAAGTATTGAAGCTTCAGCTTCAGCTTCAGTCCCTCCAATGAATATTCAGATATTTTTAGTAGCATCTGATTACCTTAAAAAATCATGCCTACAGTCAAGGTAGAATTTATTGTTCCTAGCTTAATATCATCCTAATTAATACAAATCTTCCTCTAATTTGTCTGGGTCAAGAATGGTAGCAAAGCATTCATTGTTTCTCCACATGATGAACTGGCAGACTGACAGCTGATACTCCTTTCCATTGTCCAGCATCACTAGAGACTATCTTGGTGGCTCAGATGGTAAAGAGTCCACCTGCCATGCAGGAGACCTAGGCTTGATCCCTGGGTGGAAGAGATCCCTTGGAGAAGGGAATGGCACCCCACTCCAGTATTCTTGCCTGGGAAATCCCGTGGACAGAGGAGTCAGACATGACTGAGCAATTAACACACACACTAGAGACCATCAGAACACATATTGCTTTTGGAGAAAGGATAAAATTCAAAATTTGAAGTACAGTTTGTACTGAATGCCTTTCTTTTCTGCACCATTCTAAAGTCAAAAAATTAAGCTGCACCATCATAACTCAGGAACCATCTGTATGTGGACATAGCTCACTACAAGTTATGAACTTCAGATTTTTAATTCTACAGGAGAAAAGTTAGTGGCTTGTGGTTACATTCTGAATTTAGACTTTGGTTTAAATCCTAGTTCTGCCATTTATTCACGTGCACCTTAGTAATTTATACAACTTCTCTAAGTCTTCGTTTCCTTATCAGTAAATCACTAGTACTGAACACTGAAGACTGTGCCTATGATTAAATGACATAAGGCCTTTAAAGCTAAGCAAGGTGCCAGGCATAAATATTTTTCTCAATGTCAGTTATTAATATTGCTGTTTCATAAGATATGAGGTTGATTGAGAAGGAACATGCTTTTGATGGCATGCTTCAGTGCATCATCTATTGTGAAATGGTTAAAAGAAGAGAATATTTTTTAAAAATTGCTACCACCCTCTAATCTTAGTTCTGTAACAAATATTCCATGTTCTATGAGATAATTTAATAACCACTCTCACTCACTGCTTCCCCTACAGTAAACGGAAAACAAAACGTGTGTCGCACTGAATTTCAGCTTCTTTCCAACGCTGTGCTTTGCCAGGGACACACCCACAGAGCATATGGCCAAAGGAACATTCTCTTCTACATTCTGCACTTAAATCTTCCCTTTGGGGAGGTCCTCTTCCTTTCTCCAGTTTTATTGAGAAATAATTGACGTACATCACTATATAAGTCTGGGTTTCCCACGGGGCACTAGTAGTAAAGAACTCACCTGCCAATGCAGTAGACATAAGAGACTGGGGTTCAATCCCTGGGTTGGGAAGATCCCAAGGAGGAGGAGATGGCAACCCACTCCAGTGTTCTTGCCTGGAGAATCCCACAGACAGAGGAACCTGAAGGGCTACAGTCCATACGGTTGCACAGAGTCAGACAAGACTGAGGTGACTTAGCATGCATGCACTATATAAGTTTAAGGCATAAAGCATGATGGCTTGATTTACATATGTTTTGAGCTGATTACCACAATACGTTCACCTAACATTTATCTTCTAATAGAGATTCTTAAAAAAGAAATATATATATATATATGTGTGTGTGTGTGTGTATATATATATATATATAGAGAGAGAGAGAGAGAGAGAGAAAGAGAAAAAAGAAAAACAATTTTCTCCTTGTGATGAGATCTTTTAGAATTGACTCTCTTAACAGCTTTTCTGTATATCACACAGCAGTATCAGCTGTAGTCACCAAGTTAAGCCCCTTTTGCTTTAAGAGGTACTGCACTTTTTCAACTACTATTTAGTGGAAGAGAAGGAAGATGCACTGACCTGTAGCCTTCACTTGATTTTGCACTAATGTGTAGGAATGCAAGTCTGTTTGATGTGTTTTAGCTGATACTATATGGCATCTTTCGAAGAATCACACTGCATTTGTTCAGTGCAAAAAAAATTGACTTGGGGTCCATTTATTAAGTGAGCCTTTTAAAATAGAAATAGTAGTGACCAGTAACAGAATTTCTGGAGGAAAAGAGAGGCAACAGCTATCAATTATAAGAAGTTCAGTTCAGCTCACTCACTCAGTTGAGTCTGACTCTTTGTGACTCCATGGACTGCACCACGCTAGGCTTCCCTATCCATCCTCAACTCCTGGAGCTTGCACAAACTCAAGTCCATTGAGTTGGTGATGCCATCCAACCAGCTCATCCTCTACCTTCCCCTTCTCCTGTCTTCAATCTTTCCCAGCATCAGGGTCTTTTCTGATAAGTCAGTTCTTCACATCCTGTGGCCAAAGTATTGGAGCTTCAGCATCACCCCTTCCAAGGAATATTCAGGACTGATTTCCTTTAGGTTTGATCTCCTTGCTGTCCACAGGACTCTCCAGCGTTTTCTCCAATACCACAGTTCAAAAGCATCAATTCTTTACTGCTCAGCTTGCTTTATGGTCCAACTCTCACAGCCATACATGACTACAGGAAAAAACATAGTTTGACTAGACGGAGTTTGTTGGCAAAGTAATGTCTCTACTTTTAAATATGCTTCTCAGGTTTGTCATAACTTTTCTTCCAAGGAGCAAGCGTCTTTTAATTTCATGGCTGCAGTCACCATCTGCAGTGATTCTGGAGCCCAAAAAAGTAAAGTCTGTTGCTTTTTCCATTGTTTCCTCATCTATTTATCATGAAGTGAAGGGACCAGATGCCATGATCTTGTTTGAATACTGAGTTTTAAGCCAGCTTTTTCATGCTCCTCTTTCACTCTCATCAAGAGGTTTTTCAGTTCCTCTTCACTTCCTGCCGTAAGGGTGGTTTCATCTGCGTATCTGAGGTTATTGATATTTCTCCTGGCAATCTTGATTCCATCTTGTGCTTTGTCCAGCCTGGCATTCTGCATGATATACTCTACATTTAAGTTAAATAAGCAGGGAGACAACATGCAGGCTTGACATACTCCTTTCCCAATTTGGAACCAGTCTGTTGTTCATACAGATTTCTCAGGAGGTAGGTCAGGGGGTCTGGTATTTCCATCTCTTTAAGAATTTTTCAGTTTGTTGTGATCCACACAGTCAAAGGCTTTGACATAGTCAATAAAGCAGAAGTAAGAGGGTTTTTTGGAACTCTGTTGCTTTTTCAGTGATCCAACAGATGTTGGCAATTTGATCTCTGGTTCCTCTGCCTTTTCTAAATCCAGCTTGAACATCTGGAAGTTCTCAGTTCACATTCTGTTAGAGCCTCGCTTGGAGAATTTTCGGCATTACTTAGCTAGCATGTGAGATGGGTGCAATCAGGTGGTAGTTTGAACATTCCCTGCGTAGTTTGGGCTTCTCCAGTGGTTCAGCTGGTAATGAATCCACCTGCAATAGGGCAGACCTGGCTTCGATCCCTCGGTTCAGAAGATCCCCTGGATAAGGAAACAGCTACCCACTCCAGTATTCTGGCCTGGAGAATTCTATGAAATAGCCCTTGGGGTGGCAAAGAGTTGGACATGACTGAGCGACTTTCATTTTCACTTTGAACATTCTTTGGCATTGCCTATCATTGGGATTGGGATGAAAACTGACCTTTTCCAGTCCTGTGGCCACTGCTGAGTTTTCCAAATTTGCTGGCATATTGAGTGCAGCACTTTCACAGCATCGTTTTTTAGGACTTGAAATACCTCAGCTAGAATTCTATCACCCCCACTAGCTTTGCGTATAGTGATGCTTCCTAAGGCTCACTTGTCTTTGAACTCCAGGGTGTCTGACTATAGGTGAGTGATCACACCACTGTGTTTATCTGGGTCATGTAGATCTTTTTTGTATAGTTCTTCTGTGTATTCTTGCCATCTCTTTTTAATATCTTCTGCTTCTTTAGGATAACGTTTCTGTCATTTATTGTGCCCATCTTTGCATGTCATTTTCCCTTGGTATCCCTAATTCTGGAAGAGATCTCTAGTCTTTCCCATTCTATTGTTTTCCTCTATTTGCATTGATCACTGAGGGAGGCTTTCTTATCTCTCCTTGCTATTCTTTGGAACTCTGCATTCAAATAGGTATATCTTTCCTTTTCTCCTTTGCCTTTAGCTTCTCTTCTTTTCTCAGCTATTTGTAAGGCCTCCTCAGACAACCATGTTGCCTTTTTGCATTTCTTTTTCTTTGGGATGGTCTTGATCACTGCCTCCTGCACAATGTCACAAACCTCCATCCATAGTTCTTTAGTCACTCTGTCTATCAGATGTAATTCCTTGAATCTATTTGTCACTTCCACTGTATAATCATAAGAGATTTGACTTAGGTCATACCTGAATGATCTAGTGGTTTTCCCTACTTTTTTCAATTTAAGTCTGAATTTTGCAATAAGGAGTTCATAATGATTCCTTTTATGAAACTAATTTACCTGATTACGTTCTTAAAGTCAGTTCTTACATAGATTCTGGTTGAATAGCCAGCATTTTTGTAACCACTCCTGGCAGACCATGACAAGTACTACCTTTGTATATGAACCAATTTGCTTGAGTGTATCTGGAGGCAAATATTTCTGCTTCAACATTACTTGCAAGAGATTCCTTAACTTTGGTCTCTGGACAGGAAGACATAGTTAATTGAGGTAAAGTAGAAAATGACATCAGTGTGGACTATATACAACATAACCAACAACTTGTTAAGATAAGTAGTAAGGCTATAGACTCTTTAAATGACCAATCTCTCGTCACCAAATAAATGTCACTATGTTTTGGATATTAGTATTTGTAGGTAAACCCTTAACCCAGTCTCTGATTTTTAATTCCCTTATTTGTCTTGATTGGGTTAGTTGTCTTCTGAAATGTTGAAGATAAGTGAGATTATCTCCATTTACTTAAGTCTGTTTCTAAGCATAGATTTCCTTCAGTGTCTCTATTGTATTTCACTATCTTGTCCAGATAATTTTATATATATAATACTAACACCTAATTCTCTTAAAACCCTGTTGAATGGGAAGTGTTTCTATCTATTCAGAAGTACTTAGACTTACAGTTAGGTCCTTGTTGGTTATCTATTTTAAATAATAGCAGTGTGTACATGTCAATCCCAGCCTGTAGACTTTTCATTTTAAAGGCTTTATTGTTTAAAATATATGAAATTGTCCATATTGACCACTTTTGGCCTAAAACATAATTTCATATAATTGTATCTAATATTTTTACTACCTAATATTTTGCCTAATATGTTTTACTCTTGTTATATTATCTACTTTTGAAATTACCTTCTCTCTTGTGTTGTAGGGGCAGGTGTTACTCTTCTAAGACACTTTATGTGATTATATTATGAAGTAATGTCTCTCAGTCGTATCCAACTTTTTGCAAACCCAAGGACTGTAGCCTATCAGGCTCCTTCATCCATGTAATTTTCCAGGCAAGAATGCTGGAATGGGTAACCATTTCCTTCTTTGGGGGATCTTTCCAATCCAGGGGTCAAACCCTGTATTGCAGCCAGATGCTTTAATATCTGAGCCACCAGGGAAGCCCCAATATATGTTATTAATGATACCATTAAATGTACATGTTAATTACCATGTTGACCAAATGGCTGGTATAGTCATATTAGTTAGACTGGTCTCAGAGTAATTCCACCCTAGTCTTCCTGTGTTTTCCATACTGACCCTCAGATATCAATGATTTCTCTGACTTCTATGCTTTTCATTATATACATCTTTATAATTATCATTTTTATTATTATGGCAGAAATGTACATAGCCCTTACTGTGTATCAATGTTATTTTCAGCTGTTTGCATATATCATCTCATTCAAATAAGTCATCTACTACTCAGCTAGATGGAGACTGGGTGAAAGAGTTGAACTAATTTGAACTATTACACAACAGACAGTATATATGGAACAGGCACCAGTCTGTCATGTGAAAAATGATTCCTTAGTTCAATAAATAAAATGACTTTTCCCCTAGACACATGATAGTGAAAGAGCAAACAAAAACCTCAAAAGAAAATTTCAAAGATGGAGAGCCCCAAAACATAATACTTATAAAGGACTAGGAATTTAATTAGCAGCAAACTTCTCAAATGCAATAAATGAAAACATAGGAAATAGACAAAGAGCATCAAAATGTTGAGGGAAAATAACTATCAACCTAGAATTCTAAAACTTACTGAAGCATCATTGATAAATGAAAATAAATATATTTTCAAACAAAGATTGAGAATGTAGGAGAAAATTAGAGGTAAGGGATCCTAACATTCTTAAACTTTTCAGAAGTCAGAGAATTTTTTATTGATTATGTTATTTAATTATGTTCACTGACAGAATAGAAGATGAATGTGCAATTTCCAAAGTAGTTGAGAAGAAAAAATAGAATATAGAGTATATTAAATTTGATCAATTTAGTAGAAAGCAGGGAAGGACAAAAAAAGCAATTAAATGACATTAAGAATAACATTTTTTTCAAAAAGAAAATTGAAGAAATAAATCAAAGCTCCAGTGATTATGCTAATGAGTTAAACTCTCATATTAAAAAAACTGAAATATCAGAAAAATAAGCATAGTTATGTAATGAAAAGAGAAAGTTTGAGAGAAAGGAATGGGAAAAGATGGAAAAGCTATACCATATGAATACCAGTTAAAGAAAGCCGTCCAAAAATAAAAAAGACTCCATTTCCAAAAGCATTATTAGGGAATGCTTATTATAAAAGGGAAATTTCATTATGTGCATTTTACAGTCCTGAATTGATACAGATTCATTTAAAAAGCCTTAAAATACACTAAGCAAACATTAAAAATGAGATAAAATTAAATATAAAATATTTCATTTTTCACATATATAGAGTATATCTTTCTTAAAATTGATAAAATATAATGCTTAAGTTATTTAAGGGATAAATTAACACCCAACCATATTTGAAATTTGCAATTAAAAGTCATTGTATATACCCTAAAATCAGTGAATTCTTTTCAAGTACACATGGAAAATTTTACAGACTGACTATGAACTAAACTCAGAAGATCAGGATCGGTGGAAAGACATTTTTCTGACATGACAAAATAAAGTTAGATATCAATATATGTACTAATATTTAAACTCATTTCAGAAATATTATCTTTTTAAGTAAGTCATATATTCATCATAAAAGGAAAATTATAAAATATTTATGAGATAATAATGACTCCCACCTTTATATATCTAACCTGGCCCTGACTTCTGAAATTGACACTGGTGCATCCAATGGTCTACTCAGGATCTCAATCAGATTGTGTAATAAACATCTTAAATTTAACATGTTCAAAATAGCTCCTGATCTTTCTTCCCAAATTTGCTCTATCTATAGTTTTCTCCATCTCATGGAGAGTCATCTTTATGGCAAGTCAGTTTTCTTCAATGTCTGAAGCCAAGCATCTTAGAGTCAGCATCAGTTTCTCTCTTGCACACCCAGTTTGCAACCATCTACAAATCCTATACAGGCATCTTCATTATAGAACCAGAATCTGGCTCTTTCCATTTCCCTCTGCCCTTGCACACATATGCACACACCACAATTAATTGGAATATTGCCAAAGAATCATGTATAAAAGATCTCCTTGCTTTCACTCTTGGTCCCCGACAGTCTGTCCTCAACACATTCCTCAGAGTGATCTTTTGACCAACAAGTCACATCACATCACTTCTCAATTCAAAGCCCTTCATGCATGTGTGTATATGTGCTCAGTCATGTCCAATTCTTTGCCACCCCATGAACTGTAGCCTGACAGGCTCCTCTGTCCATGGAATTTTCCAAGCCAGAATAATGGACTCGGTTGCCATTTCCTTCTCCAGCGGATCTTCCTGATCCAGGGATTGAACCCATGACTCTTGTGTCTCCTGCATTGGCAGGCAAGCTCTTTGCCAGCTGAGCCACCAGGGACCTTCTCTCCCAAACTAAGAGACTTAAAGTGGCCTACAAGCCCTAGCACAACTAGTTTGGGGGACAGAGGACTACTCTCTCTCTCTTATTATTTCTTGTCTTCTCCCCTCCTCCCTCACTTCTCTGTAGCCTCATTGACCTTAGAGCACAGGCATTCTTAGAGGATAAGGGGTACATTTTTGCTGATAGAGCTTTTGAAACTTCCCTTCTATTTGTCTAGAACATTTCTTCCCCCAGTTATTAATGTCTCTCTCATGTTTTTCAAGTCTTACCTAAAATACTGTTTTTACTTTGAGCTTTCTGTTACCTTGACACTTCAAATCTACAACCAATCAAAATCTAGGTATCTTATCTCACCGTTAGTTCCATTGTAATTAATGGGATTTTGATATATTTGTCATAGCATATCTTCCCTTCCATACTATTTGCTGAAAAGTATTTATGAATATATCCACATATTTATGTATATAAAAGGATATATATATATACATATGGTGGGTAAATAGGTCTTTTTTGTATCATTCATTGCTAAGTCATATCTTTAGGAAAGAATAGAATCTAATATTTTCTCACAGCCAAAACTCTATTGAGAAGAAATTTATATGGTTGGCATGTCTTAACTTCTGTTTTTGGGATAATTACTGTTATTTCTTTTCTCTTATTAGAATATATTACTTTGAAATAAAATTTTAATTGAATTATTTTTATAAATAGGTTGTATTTTTCATGTGTACATTTTTAGTAATTTAGTATAAAATTAATCACAAGTACAACTTGTCTAGCTCTAAGTGCTTTAGATAATCATACTTAATAAGTACGGAGACTTCATAGAATGCATAGAATACAATGCAAGTGGCCACCTCTAGAATACATCTACAAAGAATGCTTCCTGGAAGTACGAAATGTTTGGTCCCTTTGTTTACATAGAAGTGAAAGAGTCAAAAGTGGACTGAATTATGGGCTCTAATTATTGATTCTTTTATAACAAAGTGATGCATCCATAGTCATGGCTTTGGGATTGTTAGTGGACATGATGTAGTCAGAGGCTTTGAGAAGAGTTTACATGGTTAGTTTCTTTCTTGCGTCTCTTGCAATGAGAAAGATATGCCACATGCTCTGGTCCAAGAAAGATGACAGACTTGTGGAGGAAAAACTAAGCCCATCTGAACTCAGCTTGGATCAGCCAAATCTCCAGCGACACACTGAGTGAGAAATAAATTCTTACTGTAGACTGACATGAGTTTTGTGGGAGTTTTTACAGTGTTAATATGATGATGACTGACTGTTAAAATGGTCCAAAACTGAAATAGCAAAATTACATAACAAAATGTGTTTGTGTCTGTTTTATGCTAAGGTTATATTGTGGTGAATTTTCCAGTGGTTCATACTGTACCATCCTTACTCCCATAGCCAATATCATTTATTAGACAGATACCTCATCCCTTGTTTAATAGAATAAACATTCATTTGTCATTTTCTGGATTCTGGGACTCCTGCTGATTTCTGGGACACAGAGATGTAAATGGCATCATCACTGACCTCAAGAAGATTATATGTAGCTGAAAGAGATAGACCAGTAACATAGTAATGAAAAATCACATTATAAATCATTATTTAAAAAGCCATCTACAAAGGTAACAATCTCATCTCATATGCAATAAGACAACACTGGGGCTACTCGGTGACAGGGGGTCTAGGCTTTTGATTACATGAAATCCAGCGCACATATATGAGAACTGAAGCCTTTGTTTTGGCCTCTCAACTGCACTACACCCACTAGAACTGGGCTGTGAAACTCAGACTCTGACAACTGCACTTACTGAGAACACAGCTGACATACTAGAAAGAAATTTGCAAAACTTCCAAAATGATAATAGAGACATCACAAGTTTCATGCATTGAAGTTCATCTATTTTACTCACAATATTTGCCTTAAGACCCTCTAATGAGAAAGCACTCATTTCTACAGGTACAAATCTCACATTCTGTCTTAGAGTAGTTGGAAAGCATGTATTCAGTCAGAACAGTGAACAAGGACATATATGTAAAACTGAAATCTATAAATGAAATTGATAAGGGCTGCTTTATGGACCCAATGATTTCTTGTGATTTAAAGGGGGAAAATAATGACCTCTATCATGAGAAAGTCCAATGTCTGAGCCGAAATAGAAGAGCAGGTAGAACAGAGGAATGTGGCTTTGGTTGGTTGCGGAACTGGCCTCTCTAAAGGTATACTTGGTAATTACATTCTTTAGAGAACTTATAGTCTTATCACCAATATTTCACTTACTTCTTTTGCCATGTTTCTTCTAACCTTTTTTTTTGTCATCCTTTAACTAACAGTGATGTTAACAAACATTGTTCTGAGATACTTCTCTCCTTCATACTACCCTTCCCACTAAGCTTCTTTATTTGCGGGTCAACTGTGCCACATTCTTGATTTTTCTCTTTGGGAATCCCCTTGTTTTTTTATGCTCCTAAATGACCTCATATGTAAAATAAGAATAAGAATATTTAATATGTAGAGTTACACTGAGGATTAGAGATCATGCATGTAAAAGGCTCATCATGGTGTCTGGCATGTAGAGTGAGCAGAGAATAAAAAAAGTTTCTTTGAATAACAAGGTTTGTAACATGAGCGAAACTCTAACGGAAGATATGAAATACAACAAGCATCAGATACTGTTCAGTCACTAAGTTGTATCTAACTTTCTGTGAACCTATGGACTGTAGCACAACTTGTCCTCTGTCCCCCCCTTTCTCTTGGACTTTGCTCAAATTTATATCCACTGAACCAGTGCTGCTATCAAACTATCTCATCTTTTGCCACCCCCTTCTCCCTTCACCTTTAATCTCTGCCAGCATCAGGGTCTTTTCCAATGAGTCAGCCCTTTACACATCAAGTGATGAAAGTATTGGAGCTTCAGCTTCAACATCAGTCCTGTCAATGCATATTCAGCGTTTATTTCCTTTAGGATTGATTAGTTAGATCTCCTTGCAGCCCAGGGACTCTCAAGAGTCTTCTCCAACACCACAGCTTGAAAGCATCAATTCTTTGATGCTCAGCCTTCTTTTTGATTCAACTCTCACATCCATTCATGACTACTGGAAAAACCACAGCTTTGACGATATGGACCTTTGCCGGCAAAGTGATGTCTCTGCTTTTAAATTTGCTCTCTAAGTTTGTCATAATTTTCCTTCCAAGAAGCCAGTGTCTTTTGATTTTGTGGCTGCAGTCACCATCCATAGTGATTTTAGAGCCCAAGAAAAAAATAATCTATCAGATATCATTTCAACATAAAAATAGTTGAACTATATCCTGTTGCATAATTTATCTTAAATGTTGAAGTTATCAAAAGTCTTCAAAAAAGGAATCCCTCACTGTCTTCAATTAAATTACTATGTAATATTTTTTTTAAATGGGCAATATCCTGAGGAGGTGTTACAAAGAGCTTAGAAAAGGAGAGAAGTGAAAGGCAAAGAAGAAAAGGAAAGATATACCCATCTGAATGCAGAGTTCAAAGAATAGCAAGGTGAGATAAGAAAGCCTTCTTAAGTGAGCAATGCAGAAAAAAAAAAAAAGAGGAAAACAATAGAATAGGAAAGACTAGAGATCTCATTAAGAGAATCAGAGATACCAAGGTAATATTTTATGCAAAGATGGGCACAATAAAGGACAGAAATAGAAGCAGAAGATATTAAGTAAAGGTGGCAAGAATGTATAGAAAACTGCACAGATCTTAGTGATCTGTAGTGATCAGATAGCCATGATGGTGTGATCACTCACCTAAAAACAGACATTCTGGAGTGCAAAGTCAAGTGAGCCCTTAGGAAGAATTACTATGAACAAAACTAGTGGAGGTGATAGAATTCCAACTGAGCTATTTAAAATACCAGAAGATGATGCTCTGAAACTGCTGATTATGCCACCAAAATTGGAAAACTCAGCAGTGGCCACAGGACTAGAAAAGATCACTTTTCATTTCAGTACCAAAGAAGGGCAATGCCAAAAACATTCAAACTACTGCACAATTGATCTCATTTCACATTATAGAAAGATAATGTTCAAAATTTCAAGCTATATTTCAATGGTATGTGAAACAAGAATTACTAGATGTAAAAGCTGGATTTAGAAAAGGCAGAGGAACCAGAGATCAAATTGCTAACATCCATTAGGTTATACAGAAAGCAAAGGAATTCCAAAAAAAAAAAAAAATCTACATCTGCTTCATTGACTATGCTAACATCTTTGACTGTGTGGATCACATCAAACTGGAAAATTCTTCAAGAGATAAGAATACCAGACCACCTTTCCTGCCTCCTGAGAAACTATATGCAGGTCAAGAAGCAACAGTTAGAACTGGACATGGAACAACAGACTGGTTCCAAATTGGGAAAGGAGTACATCAAGGCTGCATATTGTCACTCACTTATTTAACTTCTATGCAGAGTACATCATGAGAAATGGCAAAATGAATGATGAATCACAAGCTGGATGAAGCACAAGCTGGAATCAAGATTGTCAGGAAAAATACCAATAACCTCAGATATGCAGAAGACAACACCCTAATGGCAGAAAGTGAACAGGAACTAAAGAACCTCTTGATGAAGGTCAAAGAGGAGTGAAAAAGTTGGCTTAAAACTCAACGTCCAAAAAATGAAGTTCATGTCATCTGGTCCCATCACTTTATGAAAAATAGATGGGAAACAATGGAAATAGTGAGAGACTTTATTTTCTTGGGCTCCAAAATCACTGCAGACAGTGACTGCAGCCACAAAATTAAAAGACACTTGCTCCTTGGAAGAAAAGCCATGACAAACCTAGACAGTGTATTAAAAAGCAGAGAGGTTACTTTGCCAACAAATGTCCTTATGGTCAAACTATGGTCTTCAGTACTCATGTACATATGTGAAAGTTGGACCATAAAGAAGGCTGAGTGCCAAAGAATTGATGCTTTCTAACTGTGGTGCTGAAGAAGACTCTTGAGTGTCCCTTGGACAGCAAGGAGATCAAGCCAGTCAATTCTAAAGGAAATCAACACTGAATATTCATTGGAATGGACAGTACTGAGCAACTGAACTGAACTGAACTGATTCATTGGAAGGACTGATGATAAAGCTGAAGCTCTGATATTTTGGCCACCTGATCCAAAGAGCTGACTCATTGGCAAAGACCCTGATGCTGGGAAAGATTGAGGGCGAGAGGAGAATGGGGAGGCAGAGGCTGAGATATTTTGATGACATCACTGACTCAATGGACATGAGTTTGAGCAAACTCTGGGAGATAGCAAAGGACAGGGAAGCCTGGTGTGCTGCAGTCCATGGGGTTGCAAAGAGTTGGACATGACTGAGTGAATGAACAACAAATCTTCACTTTGCTAATGTCTTTAAATCTAAATAGGAGTATTTCTAGTGACTTGTTCATATCTATATACAAATTGAGGCAAACGATAAGCATTTGTTGTAGCTTTTCTAACTTTAAAGAAAGTAAAGTAAAAGTGGAAATTACTCAGTTATGTCCAACACTTTGTGACCCTGTGGACTGTAGCCCACCAGGCTCCTCTGTACGTGAAATTCTCCAGGCCAGAATACTGGAGTGGCTAGCCGTTCCCTTCTCCAGAGGATCTTCCCAACCCAGGTTTCCTGCATTACAGGAGGATTCTTTGTAGTCTGAGCCATAAGGGAATCCTATTTCTAACTTTAACAGCAGTATATTTGGCCTGATTTGTTTCATTATCTTGATGCTGCTGACTGCATGCATATCAAAGGCCTTAATTGCAGAGAGGAAAGACATGATTCACAGTTGATAAGAAAGAAAATCATCAGAATCTTACAAGCAACCTGGTTTCCTGAGCACTGATGTGGTCTGATTGAGGAACATTAACACTGTAATTATGGTGGCCTTTTAGGCATGATTGTAACTGTCAAAGATTTGTCCTCTGACCACAAGTTGCTTTTTGTTCATGAGATAAATTGTCTCTTGTTCAGAACTAACATATCTTTGTGTTTTGCCTTAGTTTGCCAGATGATCAAGAACTCAACAAAATTTGTAGTTGTTTATATTTCACTGAAGCAAATATTGAGAAGGAGTGAATATTGTTGGAGTTATTTTGACAATTGTTTCCACTGAAAAGCTTGAAGGACTATTAACTGCCATTCATGTGGCACAAAAGAAATGAACTTTCATTTTGAAATGCAGCTTATTTCAGGCTGGAGATTCATTTAAAATATTAGGAATGGTAAAATGAAAGTGAAGTCGCTCAATTGTGTCGGACTCTTTGCAACCCCATGGACTATAGCCTACCAGGCTTCTCCGTCCATCGGATTTTTCAGGCAAGAGTACTGGAGTGGGTTGTCATTTCCTTCTCCAGGGGATCTTCCTGACCCAGGGAATGAGCCCAGGTCTCCCACATCACAGGCAGATGCTTTACCCTCTGAGCCACCAGGGAAGCCCTAAGGAATGGTAAGTTAGCATCAAATGATCAGTATTTTATTGAAAAGTCAGTCTTCTGCTTGCATGCTCAGTTGCTTCAGTTGTGTCCAGCTTTTTGCACCCTGTGGACTATGGCCCACCAGGCTCTTCTGTTGATGGCATTCTCCAAGCAAGTATACTGGAGTGGGTTGCCATGTCCTCTGTGAAATGAAAATATCTCCTGCCATATCAATAAACAAGAAATGTCACAGCCATCAGTGATTTCTGGCCTCTAAATGGGAACAACGGCTCCCAAAACTGAGATCGAGAGGATCCTGCCACCCCTCATGGTGATTGCTAAGGAGCTGGGGAAATGCAAGAAGCAGCCATCTGCCACTCCTTAATGAAAACAAGAAAACAGGATTTGCCCTACACAGCCGAGGGGCATATGAAAAAAATGAATTCAGTGAGCCCAGAGGCTTGCATCTTCCCATACATAGAACAGGAAAGAGCAGTCTTCCCTAGTGGCTCAGATGTGGTAAAGAATCTGTATGCAATGTGGGAGACCCAGGTTCCATCACTAGGTCAGGAAAATCCCCTGGAGAAGGAAATGGCAACCCACTCCAGTATTCTTGCCTGCAAAATCCCACGGATGGAGGATCCTGGCGGAGATGACTGAGGAACTAACACATACACACACACACACACACACACACACAGAATGCTAAATTCCTTAACTTTGATGTTCAGACTGCCTGCTCCCTTTGTTGCAAACTTGTATATAGCCTGACTCTCTCTCCTGCCTCCTTGGAGCAGTTTTCTCAGAGCTACTCAGGTGGTGTCTCTTGCGGCTCAGAGTCCTAAACATTCACACCAAATAAAATAACTCTCTACTTTCAGATTGTGACTGTTTTAGTTGACGCCTCCTCAAGGGGATTTCCCTGACCCAGGGACTGAACCCAAGTCTCCTGCATCTCCTACATTGTAGGTGGATTCTTGACTGCTGAGCCAAACTGGGGAGCCCAGAATCATTCTAATGGACAGGCAATCACTTTTTAGTTCAATTTATAAAATTTAGACAGAAATTCCAAGTGTAGAATGTCTGTTATAATAAGCTTTCCACTTAATCTGCATATATTTTTTCTTTAATGATAAAATGGAACTCCAAACTCATACCACAGATGTCCTCTAGGGGATGGCGTATAAAAACACTGATAGGTGGGTGTTCTGTGTCCCCATAAAAATTTTCCTCTAAACCTCAAGTCATTTATTTCTTAAATCACACTAAGTTTTGTCACATATATTAATTAGAATTGCAAGCCCTCTCTAGGGATCTCTCATTTGTCATTTATGAAATGCTTTCTAAGTGCAATCAGTAGCAAATTATAAAACGATTATCTCACTAAGGGAATTATTCCACTACAGAAGAACATAAGACTTGGAATAACCACCCCTTTGTGATTTTAACACAGCATTCCCCATCACCAAGTACCACTTAGGCATGCACACACATACACGCACACACACACACACACACACCTCTGAAAATGTAGCACCTTGGAGGTGGAAGGAGGGATGTTGAAGTCACTTCTATTTAGGTCAGCTCCTTTCACCGTGATAATTAGCTTTCAGTATCCTGGCAGACTCAGGTATATTTTAGGATTTCAATTCTGTGCAACCATCTGAGTTATATATAGACTTTTCACTACAAATTTCTAATTTCTTTTCCTCATTATCAATCTAAAATATTCCTCTTTTAGTAATGAAATGCTGTTTATTAGATATCAGTCCAAGAATTGAATAGTCAAAGATAGTTACAAAAAATGTTTATTTGCTTCAAGTACGAGAAACCTTGTTTTTTATTTTACATTGATGTAGAGTGGATTAACAGCATTATTTTCAGGTGTATGGCAAAGTGATTCAATTTTACCTATATAGGTGTGTGTGTGTCACTCAGCCATGCTCGACTCTCTGCGACCCTATGAACTGTAGCCTGCCAGGCTCTTCTGTCCATGGAATTTCCCAGGCAAGAATATTGGAGTGGGTTGCCATTCCCTTCTCCATGGGATCTTCCTAACCCAGGGATGGAACCCAGATCTCCCACACTGCAAGCAGATTCCTTACAATCTGAGCTACCAGGGAAGCCCCACACATTACATATGTATCTATTCTTCTTCAAATTATTCTCCCATTTAAGTTATTACAGAATATTGAGCAGAGTTCCCTGTGCTATACAATAGGTCTTTATTGGTTATCTATTTTAAATACAGTAGTATGTATATGTCAATTTAAAGCTCCAAATACCTTTTGTTTATTAGTTTTAGGTACGCAACATAATGATTTGATGCTTGTGTACATTGCAAAGATATTCAATAAGTCTAGCTAACATTATTAACACCTGGTAATTAGCATTTTAATTATTACAGCATGTCTGAAAATTGGTAAGTATTTTTATGTTAAAATTCAAAACATTAGAGCTTAATACATATTTAATTTATTCAAAGAATAGATTAAAATGGATATTTGTTTTTAAACAGTTCAATAGCAATATCTATGTACATCTATTTATGAGTCAACAAATCTGTAGTCATTTTATTAGATTTCTTTGGTCTTAGCTAATATGAGAGCTTTTTTTTAATTTTTAATAAGAAACTTTGCTTCATTTACATTTATCATGGTAAAAGATGTCATTGTCATTTTTTGCACATTTTCCTCTTAGCTACATACACTGACATTGTTTTCAGCAATTTCGATATTTTACCTTATGGGCATAGAGAAACATTTTATTTTGACACAGTACTTACTAAGTAAGTGATCATTTATCTTGGAAAATAGCTCAAGATTTTCACTCTGTTTTCTTACAGTTCAGCACTTACCATGCTATTCTCTTGCTTAAAGTTTCCTGAAGTCTTTTCAGCAATGAAAGAATAGTACCAATAACTCTGCTCCAGCCACACTGACCTCCTTGCTGTATTTTAACCTCACCAAGCAATTGCCTGAGGGCCTCTGCAATAGAAAATTCAGAATCTCAAAGTTTAGAGCCCATGCCCTCAGACCAGTGTCCCTGATCACCAAATCCGGACCACTTAAAGTGGCTGTCACGGTGGCCTCCGTGACGTCAATGTGTCTTCTTCCTCTGCATTGCCTTTTTCCATGGACACTTTCCTAATGTTGGTCTCTCTCTAATATTATAGGTATTAGCCTCTGCTGTGCAAATTCTTGTATTTCTTCTTCACCATTTTATCTTCACTTCTTTCAGTGTAGTCATTCAGTCATATTCATAAACAATGTAAATGAGTAAGTACTCATGAGGTAGATTTCAAGGAAATGTTATCCAAATGGATGATAATTCTTAGTGTCATCTGTTCTGTTACTGCTGATTTATAAATAGGTCTGGAAAAGTAGCCTATTCTATAAAGATTATGTTTACTTAAATCCACTTTTGGGTTTCCCTGATAGCTCAGATGGTAAAGAATCTGTCGGCAAGGGGGAAGACCTGGGTTTGACCCCCAGGTTGGGAAGATCCCCTAGAAGAGGGTGTGGCAACCCACTCTAATATTCTTACCTGGAGGATCCCCATGGACAGAAGAGGATGGCGGGCTACAGTCCACGGGGTCACAAAGAGCTGGACATGACTAAGCAACTAAACACAGCACAAATCTGCTTTTATTTGGCCAATTCATTGATGGACTGATGAACACACAAAGTTATGCATTATAGTGAAACAAAACAAAAATAATAGATAATTAGTCCTGAAAAGCTTTATCAGGGAAGTCTTCAAGGAAATCCATGACCCCAAAACATGTAGCAACCACAAGTACTTTCCCGAATAGCTATTTTAGTCCTATTTAAATTGCAAACCTACAATTTGTTATGAACCAGTGAAATAGTCCAGAAACACTGGTATTTTGGATTTCAGATGGTATGCTCAGAATTCTCAAGTCTGAAAGTGGTTTGAACATTTTTTTCAACTTATGAATCCAGTTTTACACTTGGAAAATAGACACTATCTGGATTTTCAGTAGGGTTATGGTTGCCAGAATTAGCAAATAAAAGAGGATGTGCAGTTAACCAGCTAAATATGAATTTGAATTTCAGATGAAAAACAAAGCAAAATATAATGTAAAAGTTTTTGATGCAATATCTAGTGCAGACTTATGCTTAAAAAATTGTTTGCTCTTTATCTAAAGTTCAGTTTTATCTGGGAGTTCTGTGTTTTATCTTGCAACCCTGACCAGAGTATCTCGCTGAGCTCTATCTCCTCTAATTGGTACACATAGAATATCCATCCTATTTATAAAGCAGGAAAAGAGTAGCACCTAGTTCTTGGTACCTCTGGCTTACTGAATATAAAAGAACATATTCATTGGCTGCCTTAGACCCTGGATCTTAATGGGCCTTTTGACCCTTAGTTTAGTAATGAATTGTGCCCAAGATGTGAAAATAAGCATTGGTACATTCCACATCCACATTTGTTTCCGTTAATGGCACATTCTCTTTTTCTCAGAATCTTCTGAGACTCCATTAGAAATCACTTGGCTCCATCATTCTCCAAACAAATTGCTGCCTAGTCAGTTATTCAGTCAAAAATCCAAAGTGTTTTAAGATGATAGCACGAGTGGGAAATGGTTTATGTTTCCCAAACAGCTTAAAGTACACCATCAACCTTGATGGAGCATAAAACCTGGCAACACTAGGAAGTTACCTCATTTATGTGCAGTGTGAGCTAGGAGTTTTCACTTAGCTGGCAGGAATTTTCGTGCACTGGGGAAATGTGATTGCTATATGCTATGCTTCATTTTTAATGATCATGTTCCTAGTTTGCTAATTCAATTTTCCTTTGCTTGTTGGCATTCAATGTGGGAAAAGAGAACATAAAATGTGAACCGTTCAGATTTCTGCTAATAACACATTAATATAAATGTGTCTACATGTCCACCTTCATTTATTCTGTTTATAATAGGGGCAAATGCAGGCTTAATATTTTTCCCCTACCTGTTCTCTCAGAAACCTTAAGCTAATGAGTATTATTTCTCTCTGTTGTAACAGACAACCTCCTTCAATCAGATACTTCACATGGGTTATTAAGACAGTTTCCCAATTTCCCATAAAATAACACTTCCTAGATTCCAAACCACACACAGCCACACTCTGCTTCCTCTTACTTACTCACAACCAAGCTTCTCGGAGGTTTCCAAGGTCACTCTATTTCTCACCTCCCACTTCATTCTGCATTTACTGAACTATTACTTCCACCACTAGCATTCTCCTAAGCAACTCTCTCCAAGATAGTCATCATATTCCACATCTTGCGGATAAATCCTTAACTTTTGTGGCAAGCAGAATAAGTGCCCCCAAAGACACCCACCTCCTAATTCCTGCAACATGTGAATATGTTATATTATGTGGGCAGGGAATTAAGAAAAGATGGATATACAATTGCTTATCAGATGAACTTTAAATAGATTTTCCTGGATTATCCAGGAAGGCTGAACATAATTGCAAAGGTTTTTAAAAGTGGAAATGGAGGCAGAAGAGAGAGAATCAGAGAAAAATAAAAAAGGCAGTATGAAAAGGACTTGGCTTGATGCTGCTGACTTTGAAGATTGAGGAAGGGGCTTTGAGTCAAAGAATGTAACTAACCTCTAGAAACTGGTAAAGGCAAGAGACTATATCTTATCTAGAGCCTTCAGAAAAGAATGCAACCCACTGTTCCCTTGATTCTAACCCAATGAGAACTGTGCCAGACTTCTAACTAATAGAATTGCAAGATAATGTATTTGTGATATTTTAAATCAGTTAGTTTGTGACAATTTATGATAACAGCAAGAGGAAACTAATATAAATTCCTTGATCTAACGTTCCTCTATTTAAGACTATGGACTTCCAAGGTGGCGCAGTGGTAAGAAATCCCTCTGCCAGTTCTGGAGACACAAGAGATTCTGGTTAGGTCCCTTGATCGACAAGATTCCAAGGGTAAGGAAGTAGCAACTGGCTCCAGTATCTTGCCTGGAGAATTCCTTGGACAGAGGAGCCTGGTGGATTACAGTCCATGGGGTTGCAAAGAGTTGAACACAACTGAGCACGCATGCATGCATTTAAGCTTATGCAAGGGAATTACAGAAAAACATATACTTCTGATTTATTGACTACTCAAAAGCTTTAGACTGTGTGGATCACAACTTTGGAATGTTATTAAAGAGATGGGAATACTGGACCACCTTACCTGCCTTCTGAGAAAACTGTATGTGGGTCAAGAAGGAACAGTTAGAACCAGACATGGAACAACTGACTGGTTCAAAATTGGGAAAGGAGTCTGATAAGGCTAGGTGTTGTCATCCTACTTGTTTAACTTGTATGTACAGTGCATCATGCAAAACGCCAGACTGGAGGAAGCACAAGATGGAATTAAGATTGCCAGAAGAAATTTCAACAACCTCATGTTTGCAGATGATACCACTCAAATGGTGGAGGAACTAAAGAGCCTCTTGATGAGGGTGAAAGAGAAAAGTGAAAAGGCTGGCTTAAAACTCAACATTCAAAAAACTAAGATCACGGCATCCAGTCACATTCAGTTCAGTTCAGTTGCTCAGTCGTATCCGACTCTTTGCGACCCCATGAACTGCAGCACACCAGACCTCCCTGTCCATCACCAACGCCCGGAGTCCACCCAAACTCATGTCTGTTGAGTCAGTGATGCCATCCAACCGTCTCATCCTCTGTCATTCCCTTCTCCTCCTGCTCTCATTCTTTCCCAGAATCAGGGTCGTTTCAAATGAGTCACCTCTTCACACCAGGTGGCCCAAATATTGGAGTTTCAGCTTCAGCATCAGTCTTTCCAATGAACACCCAGGGCTGATTTCCTTTAGGATGGACTGGTTGGATCTCCTTGCAGTCCGAGGGACTCTCAAGAGTCTTCTCCAACACCACAGTTCAAAAGCATCAATTCTTCTGTGCTCAGCTTTCTTTATAGTTCAAATCTCACATCCATAGATGACCACTGGAAAAACCATAGCCTTGATCAGATGGACCTTTGTTGGCAAAGTAATGTCTCTGCTTTTTAATATGTTATCTAGATTGGTCATAACTTTCCTTCCAACGAGTAAGCGTCTTTTAATTTCATGGCTGCAATCACCATACTTCATGACAAATAGATGGGGGAAAAGTGGAAACAGTGGGAGATTTCATTTTGGGGGGCTCCAAATTTCCTGTGGATGGTGACTACAGCCAGATTGCTGGGAGAAATGTCAATAACCTCAGATATGCAGATGACACCACCTTTATGGCAGAAAGTTAAGAACTAAAGAACCTCTTGATGAAAGTGAAAGAGGAGCGTGAACATGTTGGCTTAAACCTCAACATTCAGAAAACTAAGATCATGGCATCCGGTCCCATCACTTCATGGCAAATAGATGGGAAACAGTGGACTTTATTTTGGGTGGCTACAAATTCACTGCAGATGGTGACTGCAGCCATGAATTAAAAGACGCTTACTCCTTGGAAGGAAAGTTATGACCAACCTAGACAGCATATTAAAAAGCAGAGACATTACTTTGCCAACAAAGGTCCATCTAGTCAAGGCTATGGTTTTTCCAGTGGTCACCTATGGATGTGAGATTTGAACTATAAAGAAAGCTGAGTACTGAAGAATTGATGCTTTTGAACTGTGGAGTTGGAGAAGACTCTTGAGATATCCTCAGACTGCAAGGAGATCCAACCAGTCCATCCTAAAGGAGATCAGTTCTAGGTGTTCACTGGAAGGACTGATGTTGAAGCTCAAACTCCAATACTGTGGCCACCTGATGTGAAGAGGTGACTCATTTGAAAAGACCCTGATTCTGGGAAAGACTGAGGGCAGGAGGAGAAGGGAATGACAGAGGATGAGATGATTGGATGGCTTCACTGACTCAATTGAGATGGGTTTGGGTGAT
Source organism: Muntiacus reevesi (assembly GCF_963930625.1). NCBI lineage: Eukaryota > Metazoa > Chordata > Mammalia > Artiodactyla > Cervidae > Muntiacus > Muntiacus reevesi. Next base: position 120,721,527 of record NC_089251.1, read on the forward strand.
CTCCGGGAGTTGGTGATGGACAGGGAGGTTTGGTGTGCTGCAGCCCATGGGGTCACAAAGAGTTGGACACGACTGAGCAATTGAACTGAACTGATCTGCTCCTTGAAAGAAAAGCTATGACAAACCTAGATAGCATATTAAAAAGTAGAGACATTACTTTGCCAACAAAATCTGTATAGTCAAAACTATGGTTTTTCCAGTAGTCATGTATGGATGTGAGAGTTTGACCATAAAGAAGGCTGAATACCAAAGAATTGATGCTTTTGAATGGTGGTGCTGGAGAAGACTCTTCAGAGTCCCTTGAACAGCAGTCAATACAGTCAATCTAAAGGAAATCAACCTTAAATATTCTTCTGAAGGACTGATGCTGAAGCTGAAGTTCCAATACTTTGACCACATGATGCAAAGAGCTGACTCATTGGAAAAGACCCTGATTCTAGGGAAAATTGAGGGCAGAAGGAGAAGGGGACAACAAAGAATGAAATGTTTGGATGGCATTACTGACTCAGTCAACATGAGGATGAGGTTTGAGCAAGCTCCAGGGATAGTGAAGGACAGGAAAGCTTGACATCCTTCAATCTCTGGGGTCACAAAATTTCATGCAAGACTTAGTGACTAAACAACAGCAACAATAACAGTCCATAACTTGATTTGAAAGCTGTGTTAGCTAGGAAAAGATAGTCTTCGGATACAACAAAGCATAGAAAAATGCCATTTTGGGGAGATAGAAGAAATAGAGTATTTTTTTTACAGTGAGTACTAGGAAGAGTTAATAAAAATAATTATAAAATAATGACATGAGATTTATAACAATAAGTGTATTTAATAAAAATGAATCCTTCTATGTATAAAATAAATAAGGGCCTAGTTGACTCATTGGAAAAGACCCTGATGCTGGGAGGGATTGGGGGCAGGAGGAGAAGGGGACAACAGAGGATGAGATGGTTGGATGGCATCACCGACTTGATGGACATGAGTTTGAGTAAACTCCAGGAGTTGGTGATGGGCAGGGAGGCCTAGAGTGCTGAGGTTCATGGGGTCACAAAGAGTCAGACACAACTGAGCTACTGAACTGAACTGTATAGCACATGGAACTTTTATATTTAATATATTGTAATAGTCTGTAACAGAAAAGAATTTGTAAAAGAGTACAGATATATATGTATATTTATGCATAACTGAATCACTTTGTTGTACAGCTGAAACATTATGAATTAACTATACTGCAGTTTAAAATTAAAAGATGCTCTGTGAGGCTTCTGATATGCCAGGTACTCCTCCAAGACCTTCACGTGTATTAACCCATTTAATAACCCCTACATACACAAGCACATTCCTCCCACGTAGCACTAGTGGTAAAGAATTCACCTGCTAGTTCAGGAGGTGTGAGAGACGCAGGTTTGATCTCTGGGTCAGGAAGATCTGAAGGAAATGGCAATCCAGTGTTCTTGCCTGGAAAATTCCATGAGCAGAGGAGCCTGGTGGTCTACAGTCCATGGGGCTGCAGAGTCAGACACGAAAAAGACACGACTAAGCAAACGTACATAACTTAGGAGGACAGTACCATCACTAACAGAGGAATGAGGAACTTGAGGCACAGAATGTTGACAACCTGCTCAGTCAGTGGCAGGACTGAACATGCTGAATCCAGGCATCTGGGCTCTAGACGTGTCCTGCTGACCACCGTGACTTGTGCATAGTTTAAAGAATGTTTTTGTATTAAGAATTTAATGGTAAGTAAGAATTTGAAATTTTGGTTGCATGAAGCATTTAAAGGTCCAGGGAGAAGTTTAAGTGTGGCAAAAAATTTGGAAATCTAGCTAACAGAAACAAGTAATCTCAGGGGTTCGTATGGCAGAAATGCCTTGTCTATAGCCTCTTAAAGCTTAAAGCTTGATTTTCCTGTACTACTGCCCAGGGTTTTTATTAGCTGAAAAGAATCCAATTGTTATTTCTAGTGAAAGAAATTTCCAGTGGTTATGAGAAATAAAGCTGTAATAATTCAGTATTAAGAACGGCAATGATTGGTTGTAACTTTGAAAAACTCTCAAATTAACACTGCTTGTAGTTTATTTCAAATGTGAAAAAGGATCACAGTTTTAATAATTAAGTCTTGACCTATTATTCTTTGTTTTTCTTTAATTGGCTACAATTTTTTCTGCTATTATTTTACTTTTACTTTTTTCCCCTTGAGGGAGTGGAGCACAATCAATAAATTCTAAAAGGACAGAAATTTAAGGCATTCTCAAGTTCTATCTTTTTTCCTGTTCAGTGATTTTATGTTTTAGGATTAAAAATACCAATGGCTAAATACTATTTTAGGCAAAGAAAGGAAATGAACAAATGTTCATTATTTTAAGATGACAGCATTTTATAGAAGAAACAATGGCCATGAAATTTAACCAAATTAATTGTGATTTAGTTATACTATTTTCCATCATACTGAACTATGTTGACAGAAGAGTCATTAGAGAGAAGATTGTGTTTATGTTGCTTTATTATCCTTTGATTCACGTGACAATAATTTATCATTTTTCAGTACTAAGGAACTTTTAAGGGTATTTTGTTGCGTTTATCATCTTGTCATAAATAATATGTTAAAAAATGGGAAGCCATATAAAATTCCATAGTAATCCTGTTTAATCTAATAGCAAATAATTCCCATTGAATAACAAAAGAATTAACTGTAGAGCATCAAGCAATGTGCTGTATAACACACTAAATTCTTCTAGGGAAATTATTCTTTTTAAGCAGTTTAGTAATTTGAATGTGATGATACATTTTGCTATGCAGCATTCTAAAATGTAGAACTCTGAGCAAAAATGTTTGAAGTGTAAAATAGAAAGTTGACTCAACTATAGAGAAAAATGCCCTATAAAAGCTATAATTTATAATCATATAGTCAAGATACATAAGGCAAAAATCACTCACTGTAAATAAAAGGGTGAAGACAGTTGGAGAAGAGGGATGGGGAGACAGGGAGAGAGGTTTGTTTCATGAAGAAATGTGGTAATACATAGACACATTTTAGTGGTTGAATTTTGTGTAAGTGGGAGGTAGGTAATTTGAAAGTTGTATATCAAGACATTTTGACATCTTAAAGTATCTAGAAAATTAGGGTACTGTAAGAAACCTTGACACACAAGCTGAGAAAACTGTCTCTTCAGGACAAATTAGGAAAACAAAACAAACAAACAAACAAACAAACAAACAAAAGCCAGCTGAATTGATCAATGGAACAGTAAATCTAGAGAATTGCATACCCAAGACCATACATCACCAATATTTCATCTCATCCAGGTTTCTGTTCTATTTGCAGCTTATTAATTCAGTGGAGTAAAAACCAAGGCTTTAAGAGGGGAAAGGCAAGTCTTTCTTTTAAAGTGCTTTTGAAGTTTTTCCTCATGGATTGTAGATTGTGATTACAAGTACAGTTTGAGAAAAGATCAAAATTTTGCTCCTATTTATTTTTAGAAAAAAAGGACAGTCTCTTTTAAGAACAGGAATAAAATAATCATTTAAATTTACATAATTTTTGGACAAGGACCAAACTCTTAAGAAAGTTGAACATGTAATGGCTTTTATTTAAAGTCATACATTGTATCTAGTATGTCCAAACCTGTGATTTTGAATCAAGATGTTCCAAACTATTATTTACTAATAATAATTCTTTACTTCTAACCTTAAAACAATTTGAAGTTATCATAAACTTCTATGTGCTAGAATAGCTTTTTCTAAAAGTGTAGAGATAAAATATTAAAATAAAATGTTCAGGTTTTTTTTAAATTTGTTTTGATCACTATTTTTCTAGTGATCTATTTTTCTCCTTTATATTTCTTTATAAGCCGTTCACATTTCACTTTCTAGTATTTTAGATAAACCAGAGTAAAAAGTTGAACCCATAATTTGGTAAATATGTTCCCCACAGGTAGAAATTATTATTCAGTGTCTGGACTACCTAAATGAACATTTAGATGTTATATAGACCCTGATGCTGGGAAAGATTGAAGGCAGTGGGAGAAGGGGATGACAGAGGATGAGATGGTTAGATGGCATTACCAGCTCAATAGACATAAGTTTGAGCAAACTCCAGGAGATGGTGAAGGACAGGGAAGCCTGGCAGGCTGCACTCCATGGGATCACAAAGAGTGGGACACGACTGAGTGAACAACACTTAATAAAAAGGGAATTATATTGTCAAACACAAAATCTCATTTATCATGTAGCAAAACAAAATAACTTATCCAACCATCTCTTTTATCATGCAGATTATCATAACCATGAAAAATTTATACATGGAAATTTGTTCATTACTATTTGTACATTACTATTGTTAATGTACTATTTGTACATTACTATCATTTTCTCAGTGAACTAGACTTTCTCTGAATATATCATTAATTGCTTAGCAACTGTGCACCCAGATCCATTATTTCCTCTTAATTATACACTGAAATATGAGTTACTTGAAATTCAGGTGACTCAGTTACCTTTTCCCAAAGATAACAAGTTAAAATCTAGTCCCTAAGGAACAAGCATTTTTTTCTCAGTCTTGACCCTACTTTTATTTTTATATTATTATTTCTTTTCTTAATTGTCTCAAAAAACAAGGAAATAAAGTATTAGTGTGTGAAATTCTGGAAAAGATGATGATTTGGATTGGGTTTCACACAGTTGGGGAAAAATGTCAACATTCTAAACCTCCAAACAATAAACTTCTAAATACTTTAAAAATGGTGGTAATAACTAGACATATTTTGAAAACAAGAATGAAAGAAAGAAATTTAAATAAGACATGGTATAATTTAAGAATAATCCATATTGTGTTGGATTGGAGTTGGAAGTACACGAGCTCTGGATTGTGTAACTGTGCAGTAAGATAGTCTATATTGAAATTCAAAAGCTGAAGTTAGAATACAAACTGTATTAAAAACAAAACAGAAAAATAAAATGCAAATTTTAAAATGTGCAATTTATACAGCTTTTAAAAATACAACGAAAGACATACATGAACCTTTGGGAAAAAAGTAAAACTTCATTGAAGGATATTAACAGGACCCATATTATTTTTCATAGCAAATTTAAGCCATTCACTTGTAGATAACAAAAAAAGCAAAATTAAAGAAAGTTCAAAGGTTGAATAACATGTATATTTTTGAAAACTTCCCAATATAAAATAAATGCTTCTGATAATTGCTATTATCTAGTTAAAATGAACAATTAATGAATAGATATGAAATGTTACACAAAATAATATTCAGTAGAGGATTCATTGGAGTTGGTTGAAAGAAACGGATTCTTTTCCATAGACCCTACTGATTAAACTAGAGATAATGAGTAGAAATACTATGAGTTAACCCAACTTCTATCAATAGGTAGTATATGCATTGATTAAAAGACAAGCTCTGGTGTGAGACTATCTTACACTAGCATTCTGGACTATCTGTGATATTTGAAAAAATGACAATACTTGCCTTATAGAAGTATGTTTTTAATTAAATGACAAAGTATGTGGCATAATGTCTAGCACATAGTAAGAACCGAGTTAACAATTTATAATATGAATGTCATTAATTAAGTAAAAGGAAATATCCAAGAAGTCTATGGATATGAGAATTTAAATGGTTCTATAAAAGGTAAAGATATACTACCATAAGCCCACATCTGTTGGAAAGGATCTTTCATTTATATTGCTCTGCTAACTGACAGCTTAGCACTTAAGAAAAAGAAGTTAACAGACTACCTGATGCATTCAGCTTAAATCCCTCCTGATTTCACTCTTCAAATAAGCACAAATTATTGCTATAACCCTTCTGTATTCCAGAATGTTAAGTGCTTTATTTCCCAGAGGAAGCTGACACACTCACATTAATTTACACAAAGAAAAACTGATGGAAAGTATGTAGTAATTTTCTACCAAAATTCAGCATTTAAAAATAGCCAGAGACATACAGTGCTACTCTCACATTATGTGCCATATTTAAGAAACAAATTTTCTTATACAGGAACTGACAATTTCCCCCATATTCTTTTAGGAGTTTCCAAGTTTAAAACGTCAAGTGCCTTTAAATATGCTAGATTGTGGCCTATAGATATTGTAATGATAGTTTAAATTATACAATTTCTGTTCACATAATAATATTGAACAGAAATAAAGTGTAAAAGTCATTATGTGTGTGTGCTCAGTTGTGTCTGAATCTTTGTGACTCCACGGTCTATAGCCTGCCAGGCTCCATTTTTTCATAGAACTTTCCAGGCAAAAATACTGGAATGGGTTGCTATTTCCTACTCCAGGGATCTTCTGACCCAGGGATCAAACCTGTGTCTTTTGGGTCTCCTGCATTTTCAGGCGTATTCCTTGTCACTCTGCCACTTGGAAAGCCCTTATTTTTTACATGTAGTTCAATCCAAAACTATCTAGAACTTTATGCAGTCCATGTTAATTATCAGTATAATGAAAGAAAAATAGATAACAAAGTTATGCAAAAGAGACCTTGTTTTGCCCTGGGGTTTTTAGTCTGCTTTTTCAACTCACCTGTACACAGGATTTGAGTTTGGGTGTGTTTTTAACAACAGTAAATTAATATTATAATAGTAAATGAATAATAAGTGGCTATTGTCTTTATATGTACATTCTTATATAAAATACATAAGTATGTACATATATATAAAAATATATTTAAGCACACAGATGTGTGCTATGTGAAAACTGAAACAATGAAGCAGCAAAAATTAACGTTGATTTCTCAGCCACTGTTTCTATGGAAACATGACAGTGAAGAGAAATATATAACATCTGAACTCGTTTGCAATAACATTGGTAATACAATTTTCCAACACATTTCTTAACAAAAGTGGTAGTGCTACTCAGGTTTAGACTTTCAAAATTATGGTTTCATGACCAAAGCTAATGACTCATTTAGAAACCACCTCCTTTCTATCTTAAATTCATTTTTTTATTATAGTGAATTTACTTTTAAGTTCCTCCTTGAAAAATATATCAAAGTATTCATAATATAATATCCATGATTATCGTCTATGAATAGATACCATGCCTGTAACTGCATGATACAATGCCCTGCAGAGCATATTCAAAATTATTTTAAGTTCAAAGTTTTAAATGGGGAATATTTAATACATTTCTTGATGGTAATATAAGATGACTCATCCATGTTTTAAGTGATAATTGAAAGTATTTTAAAAGAAAAGCTGCAAAATAAGTATAAGGCATTATGTTAAGCACATAGGTAACCAGCAGGGGCAAGCATTGGGTATCTTAAGTGTGTTATTTACCAGCTAGCATAAATGCCATATTTTAAAAAAAGAAAAAATTTTAAAAAACTATCATATAATCAAGAAATTTAGCCTTAAAATTTGAATGTGCCAAGTTTTTAAATTGTGGTATGTTGCTTTACAATGTTGTATTCGTTTCTGCTCTACAATGAAGTGAATCAGCTGTAAGTATACATATATCCCCTCCCTCTCACATGTCCCTCCTACCCCACCTGCTCTCCCACATGTCTAGGTCCTCACAGAGCACAGAACTGAGCTCCCAGCACCATACAAGAGGTTCCCACTAGCTAGCTGTTTTACACATGGTAGCATATGTATATCAGTCCCAATCTCCCAATTCTTCCTGCTCCCCTTATCCCTTACGTTCACAAGTCCATTCTCTACGTCCATGTCCCATTGCTGTCTGCAAGTAGGTTCATCGATACTACTTTTCTAGATTCCACATACATGTGTTAATAAATAATGTTTATTTTTTCTCTTTCTGACTGACTTCACTCTGTATGACAGAGTCTAGGGCCAACCACATCTCTACAAATGACCCAATTTCAACCCTTTTTATGGCTGAACATGTATTTTTCATCTTAATTCAGAAAGCACTTTGATATCTTGCTTAGAAGATAGTCCTGACATTTCTGACTTTCCCATTTGCCTAAAATAAATTTTAGAAATTTCAGCTGATTTTAACAGAAAATCATTAAATATCACAGTTGTTAGAGGTTAGCTATATATTCTTGCCTCGAGAACCCCATAAAGATCATGAAAAGACAAAAAGATATGACACCGAAAGGTGAGCCCCTCAGGTGGGCCGGTGGCCAATATGCTACTTGGGGAAAGAGGAGAAACAGTTCCAGAAAGAATGAAGAGGCCAAGCAAAAGCAGAAACAATCCTCAGTTGTGGATGTGTTTGGTGGGAAAAATAAAGTCTGATGCTGTAAAGAACAATATGTTAGTATTCTTCCAAAAACACAAAAGACGACTCTATGCATGGACATCACCAGATGATCAATACCAAAATCAGATTGAGATGTGTTACTACTTCAAAAAGGCTACTTCATTTGAGCCTTACACTACCCCCTCTGAGATAAGTGTGGAGTCCAAGTGATAGTTAAGGAGTTTGATACTGTGGACTGTAACTTGATGGGTGGTTAGTCGCTAAGTCATGTCCAACTCTTCTTCAACCCCATGGGCTGTAGTACACCAGGCTCCTCCTCTGTCCACAGGATTTCCCAGGCAAGAATACTGGAGTGGGTTGCCATCTCCTTCTCCAGGGATCTTCCTGACCCAGGGATCGAACCTGTGTCTCTCACATTGGCAGGCACAGTCGTTAACACTGTGCCATCAGGGAAACCCAAAAGGTATTCTAGCAAATGTGAACCCAGAGTATGAACTGAGGGCTATCAAACTTGAGAGATGATTTTGTTATGCATACTCACAAAATATGAGGGTTTTTTTTCTCCCTATAGAGTTTAGACTTTGTTGTATGAGCAATGAAAGTCCTTGAATTTTTAGAGTAGGAGAGTAAATCAATCAGTGAGATGATTTCAGGATTACTTCTCTTCCTGTGTAACTAGTTGGGTGGGGAGCTGGAAAGGATGTGGAAGTTATAGTAATTGTTCACATGAAAGATAAAAAGGCTCTCTTATTGGTAGTGTATTGACAATGGAGAAGAGAGAACAGACATGAAAGAATTTCAGAGTGAATCTTACCTGATTGCATGGTGAGCAAGGCAGAGGGTGAGGATGGTATTGAGTCAAGCAGAAATAGAGGACATAGACTTTGTTCTGTATTTTCCAGGTCTCCTGTAAAGTTGTTATCATACTTTCATAATTTAAAAAATAAAAGAGAGAAAAGAAAGAAATAGGGGACTTAATGATCAAAACATTTATTACTCTTTACATGGTTTGATTTTGAGATGCTTCATGGCTTTCCAGGTGGAAAATAATACTGACCAGTTGGAAATTCAGAATGATAATAAAAATCCTGTCTCTATGAATATATATGACTCTTGCAATTTTTATTAAAAGAATTAACTTTAAAGTTTAACAACCAATTGACAGAACCTGGCTTAGTTAAATTTAATTTCACAGACTATACAAAGCCTGATGAAAGTGAAAGTTGATCAGTTGTGTCCTACTCTTTATGACCCCATGTACTATACTGTCTGTGGAATTTTCCAGGCCAGAATACTGGAGTGGGTAGCTGTTCCCTTCTCCAGGAGATCTTTCCGACCTAGGAATTGAACCCAGGTCTCCTGCATTGCAGGCAGAATCTTTACTGTCTGAGGCACCAGGGAAGCCCACAAAGCCTGAGATGAATCTGATGAACAATTCAGCATCGTCTAGAGAAGCAGATGACATAGATTTGAATGATTAGCAATGTCATCAGAGGACTCTGAAGTCTAATATAGAAATCTAGAATCTGGAGTGCTAAAGATGAAATGCCATTTTTGTTTCTGACAATGAATAATGGACTTAAATGAAATTTATTGCTTTGAAATAAAAGTGTGATGTGATATTTATTGTCCTTAGCTTAGTTTTCAAAAAAAAAGCTTTATCCAATATTAAAATGTTATGAATATTGGCATGGTGATTGAGTGAATGTCAAACCAGGGGAAGTACTAGAAGTAAATGTAATGCATAAATTTTTTTAAATCACAGCATTAATACTTCTACACTAAATTTAGAAACAATTTGCATGCATTTGGCATTTAAAATAGGATAATGTGGTCTTATTAAATATTTAACAGATTAGCTATATAGTTCCAGTGTAAACTCTGATATATTTTAAATTTGTGACATTTGGTTGAAAGGTGTGTAAGAATTGTACTAAATTTGTAAATTATGTTGGAATTATAGATGAACTTTAATTTTTCAGTTGATTTAATTTATGAAATTTAATGTGTTTTTTTAAAGAGTGAGAAACTTGTAGCAAGGTTTGAAGAATTTCTATAAATTTATAAGTGGAAACAATGAAAGAAATTTAGTTTGGTAACTATTAATCAAGGACACTTGAAATTGCTATAATTTACTAAATTTATGAATAGGATACTATTTATACAGTATACTTCAGGCTCAAGGAAAATTAATCTTTTGAATTTTTAGCATAAATAAGTTCAATATTCAATTAAAATCTTAAAGGGTAAAGAGTTTCAGTTATGTTAAATGAAAAAGTTCTAGATATCTGCTCTACAACATAGGGCCTAAGTTAAAAACACAATAATTTTAAAATTTGTTAAGAGGATAGATCTCATGTTAAGTACTCTTACAACACACACACACAAATAAAAACAAAAACAAGAAGCCAAAAATATACAAGGAGATACTGGGAAAGGTTAGTTATATCTATTACCTTTATTGTGGTGATAGCGTCATGGGTGCTTGCATATGTCCAGACTCATTAAACAGTACATATTAAATGCATGCAGTTCTTTGTGTATCAATTATATTTCAACAGAGTTGTTAAAAATACCCTAAGGAACAATGAAATAGGTTTTTCTGTATATAAATATCACATACGAACATAAAAGTATTGTTGTAAAATTAGCCTATACAACTGCTTTTATTACCAGAGACTGAAAATAGCATGTACTTCAATTGCTATTATTAACACCACAAAATAGTTATTTCTCTGCATTGGATATTGCAATATTATTAATGACCATTGTGTTTCTGTCATTTTAAAATGTTTGCTTTAATATTTCCTGTCTTTAGAAGTAGAAATATTTCTTTTTAATATTTTTCAACTCATTCATGCAATAAGCATTTCTCAACTACATGATGAGTGTATAGGCTGAAGACAAAAAATAAAGCAGTCATCCTCAACAGAATACTGATTTTGTTAAAAGAGTAGTAGAAGAATTTGCTGAACCTTCCTCTCTTTTCAGGACACAACCATAACCCAGTTGTTACAGAGGGGTTGATATTTTTTTAAAGGTTACATAACATTGTGACTCCAACCTACTTCATTTGCTAACATTCTCCATCCTATCCAGTAGGGGAGAAAGACTGCTTAAATATATAAGGTCTTATCTGTTTAAGGACATTCAAGATGCACTATGAGAGTCTAGGACAGGAGTCATTATCAAAGTAACTAACTGGCTTGGTTTAGGCACTGATCAATCAGAGCAGATCCAGCCTGGCAGCTGGGGGAGTCCTTAGTGGTACCTCATTGTGTCAGATATTAACTCTTACTGCATTGTGGGGAGGTTCTGGAGAACTGGTGGGGTGACTAGGGCAAAAATGGGGCACAAGCAGAGTCATGAGTAGGTGTTATTTGCCTACTGTTACAAAAATTTTATTGTATTTTTACAGGACGTTTAATACAATTGCATTCTGGCTGAATTACCATGGAGTTCTGACTATCCCTTACATTTTTCTGCAGGTATCATTGTATTGCAGGAAGATAAGATTCTCCAAGCCAGGCTTCAGAAATACATGAACCGTGAACTTCCAGATTTTCAAGCTGGTTTTATAAAAGGCAGAGGAGCCAGAGATCATATTGCCAACATCCACTGGATCATCAAAAAAGCAAGAGAGTTCCAGAAAAACATCTATCTCTGCTTTATTGACTATGCCAAAGCCTTTGTGTGGATCACAATAAACTGTGGAAAATTCTGAAAGAGATGGGAATACCAGACCACCTGACCTGCCTCTTGAGAAACCTGTATGCAGGTCAGGAAGCAACAGTTAGAACTGGACATGGAACACCAGATTGGTTCCAAATAGGTAAAGGATTACGTCAAGGCTGTATATTGTTACCATGCTTATTTAACTTATATGCAGAGTATATCATGAGAAACGCTGAGCTGGAGGAAGCACAAGCTGGAATCAAGATTGCTGGGAGAAATATTAGATATGCTTATGACACCTCAGATATGCAGATGACACCACCCTTATGGCAGAAAATGGAGAAGAACTAAAGAGCCTCTTGATGAAAGTGAAAGAGGAGAGTGAAAAAGTTGACTTAAAGCTCAACATTCAGAAAACTAAGATCATGGCATCCGGTCCCATCACTTCATGGCAAATAGATGGAGAAACAGTGGAAACAGTGGCAGAGTTTATTTTGGGGGGCTCCAAAATCACTGCAGATGGTGACTGCAGCCTTGAAATTAAAAGATGCTTACTCCTTGGAAGGAAAGTTATGACCAACCTAGACAGCATATAAAAAGCAGAGACATTACTACACCAACAAAGGTTCATCTAGTCAAGGCTGTGGTTTTTCCTGTAGTCATGTATGGATGTGAGAGTTGGACTATAAAGAAAGCTGAGCACTGAAGAACTGATGCTTCTGAACTGTGGTGTTGGAGAAGACTCTTGAGAGTCCCTTGGACTGCAAGGAGATCCAACCAGTCCATCCTAAAGGAGATCAGTCCTGGGTGTTCATTGGAAGGACTGATGCTGCAGCTGAAGCTCCAATACTGTGGCCACCTGAAGAGCTGACTCATTTGAAAAGACCCTGAAGCTGGGAAAGATTGAGGGCAGGAGGAGAAGGGGACAACAGAGGATGAAATGGTTGGATAGCATCACTGACTCAATGGACATGAGTTTGGGTGGATTCCGGGGGTTGGTGATGGACAGGGAGGCTTGGCGTGCTGGGGTTCATGGGGTCACAAAGAGTCGGACACAACTGAGCAACTGAACTGAACTGAAGATGACTCAAATTTCTCTTTAGGAAGTAATATTTCTCTTATTGATTAGCAAAGCAATGCTCTTAACTTAGAAATAACTGTGCTATTATGCTGAAGAGTCCTAGGTTTATTCCTCCTCTGATCTTGGGTATGTGAGCTTTACAGGAGAGCCTCACAAGCTTTGCTTTAAATAGCTTCACTCTCTGATATGTAGACAGAGATACTAGTGTACATCAAACTCCAATATGCCTCATTTCCCACCCAAAGGAGTGAGAACCACAGTCAAGTGTAAGAAACGATATATATCCATACGATCTTAGGAACTAACCCTATTTATTATTCTCACTCTTTTGCTGAAATCCCTGCATTTTTGGCCTTAGCACTTCCTAAGCTTCCTCTCACTTCTTGTTCCATGTGATTGTCTCATTTACCCTTGATCCAGGTGTTCGTTTAAGGAAGAAGATTTGTTGTCCATATTATGTGGTTACTCAAACCACGCACATTTCTACATTTTTCTGCACCTGGACAAAACACAAACAAACAAAAAACACAATAATTTGAAAATTCTGTTAACATAATTAAAAGCCTGTTTTCTTCTACTCACCAATTTTTTATCCTATTAAATTGCTGAATTATCAGACTGAATACAGTAATGGTAGCATTTTGTTGTTAATTTTTATTTTGAGTTATAACAGAAGAACATTATAATTATATTTATTATAAAAATTTACTTGAGTCTCTTTCTTTTCTTGTAGGTTAAGTGGTTCACTGAACTGTTGCTTAAAATAGAACAGTTATTTGGAAGTCTGCCATGGCACTAAATTGAATTTTCTTCAGCTGTGTTTCAGGATATATTAATTTTGCTTGTTTGCAAAAAAAAAAAAAAAGTGACTTTTCCAATCATTTATTCTTGGTCCCTATCTTACTTGGCTCTAGGCTACTGTAGCAAAATATCATAGTTTCATTGGCATAAACAACACAAACGTGTTTCTCGCAGTTTTGGAATCGGAAGTCCCAAGATTATAGTTCTAGTCTGGTCAGGTTCTGGTGAACTTCTGTTTCCTGACTTGTGGGCAGTGCCTTCTTGCTGTGCCTCAACTGGTCAAGAGAAGGTGCTCTGGTCTCTTTCTCTCATAAGGATACTAAACTCATGGTAGGCGCTCTACCTTTCATGAGCACAGTCGTGCAGTCAAGTCCAACTCTTTGTGATCCCATGGACTGTGGCCCACCATGTTCCTTTATCCATGGAATTTACAAGGCAAGAATACTGGAGTGGGTTGCCATTTTCTACTCCAGGGAATTTCTGAACCCAGGGATCAAACCAGTCGGTGTCTCTTTGTGTCTCCTGCATTAGCAGGCAGATCCTTTACCTCTGTATCACCTGGGAAGATGCTACCCTCATGACTTCATCTAAATCTAATTAACTCCCAAAGGTCTTATACCCTAATACCATCCCAGTGAGGAGCTAGGGTTTCAACATAAAGATTTGGGGTGGGAGGTTTGGAATACGAAGGTAGTCCCAAGTTGTAATGCCTAGAAAATAAAGGAAAAGTGAGGTATAAATATTCTCAACAGCAGACTCAAGATAGCATAATCTGTAAGTGAAATCCTTATGCCATTTACTTTAGCTTAATTGCTCAGAATGGTGATCGCACAATAATAAAGGAAAGTTTATTTCTGATTAATTATAAAATATATAATTTTTACTTTTTTCCTTCTTAGAAAAAAATAAAAGCTTAGGTTAAGCTTTTATTTAGAAGAATAGAAGTACTTGATTAGAAGATGGAATATCTGAAACAATTCTTTTCATCCTTAAATATTCAAACTTTACAGAGAAAAAAATCACTTATAACCATTCAGTATACATGATCAATTCTAACTTACAAAAAGCTGTTAGAAAACTGGGGGGAAATGTTTTTAGAAATATATTGTATATTTATACAATTATCTAATATATACAAATAAATTTTATCTATTGTATCTAAACAGTATCTAATAGATACAAATCTAAATTGCATCTATTGTATCTATAAGTATCTAATAGATACAAATCTAAATTGTATCTATTGTATCTAAAAAGCTGTTAGAAAATTGGAAAAAAAATTGTTTTCAGAAATAAATTTTATCTTGAAGATAATTTAGCATTTTATCATATTAAACAAGACAATATGCAATGCCAGAATATCAATACTTGGTATTAAGGAATGTAAAGTTCATAGAAACACTTTAAAAAATTCATGATAGTTACATTTGGTACATGTTACCAAATGAACAATCTAATTAAATGTGACACTCATTAAGCAAATGATTTAAATATAGTATAGGGACACATTCTTTTCTGTATATTTTGTTTTAAATCACTAAATAACATTAAATTCACCTTACTTTCCATCTCTTCAAAAAAATTTAAAGATAAGAAATAAAACATTACAGGTACATTTGAAAGGGACTTTGGTTCTTTTCCAGCATCCACTCTACCTTCTTCACTAGGTTCCAATAATATTATTGATTTGATGTTTATAATTCCAAAATTTTAAAGAGTAGTTATTACATAATAAAATATCAGTTTCTCTGATTTTAAAGGTTTTACAAGTGTTGTTATTGAATATGCTTCATTAGTATATCTAGCTCTACACAGTCTGTATTTTATTTTCAAGATGTTCATATGTGTTTAATTTATTCCTTTTAACTCCACATGATGTTTCATTTCATAAATATGTCATATTTAAATTATTCACTCACCTGCTCAAGCATAATTTCTGCTGTTTCCAAATTTTCACTATTGTAACAATGCTGCTGTAGATAAACTTTCGCACACATGTAAAAGTATCTTGGGTTATTATACTTGGAAATGACTTCTAGTCTCCATTTTGGCAGAATAAATTGTTCTCTCACATATCCGTGTTTCCTCCTAATTTCCCAGCCTTCTTTGCAAGTTGTATTGGTCATATAACTGAGCTCTATCCAAAGGAATATATGCAAATGCAATATACGCCACTTCATGATGGTTTCTTAAAAGATTTTGAGTCATTTTCTTGAATTCTTTTTGCCCATTGTTCAACTAAATGCAGAAAGTTGAGTAGAGGAATTTTTAAAAGCCTGAAATAGGGGGCAAGAGGGTGGTGATCTTTGATTACTTTTATATACACACACACGCACACCCCCAAAACTAAACTCTTTCCCACATCCTCAATGCTGTATACTACATCCAAGACATCACTATCACCCACCTGAACCCTGTAACAGCTACTCACCCTGCCCTGCAACCTCCACATAGCAGCCCCAGTGAACTTACTATTTCAAAGATTATTTCATTCCCAAGATAAATTTTTTCTATTCATTTCTACTTCAAGCAGAAAAACAAATCCAAAGCTTCTCACATGGCACACGAGCCTCAGTGTTTCTCAACAGGAATGGTATTAGTATTTTGCAGTAATCATTTTAGGTAAAGGACCTGTCTCACACATTATAGATTGTTTGACATCTTTGGCCTCAGGCATAATGTGTCATTAGCATTGCTCTTCCTCCTCATAGTTGGTTACAATAATTGAGAAGACCCTGCCACCAGCCTCACAGATACATGCACACACGTACACTTCCAGCCCTTGGATGAGAAATATGTTGGCTCTGCTTGTTTTTCTAACACCAGTCTGCCTATATTCTTCTCCTTGTTCACCAAACTGAAGATATAATAGAACTCTTTCTACTCTTTAAACATTGAGGCTTATTCCCAATGTTCAAGCCTTTGCACTTGTCTGCCCTTCTTCCTAGAAAACTCCTTAGAAATTTGCTTGGCCAACCTCTTCATTGTCCAGATATCAAGTATATGATTAAAACACTCAATATAAAACCATACTCTGTAAAATGCCAACTCCTAAACCTCTCACTTTTAGCCCTCTTGTGTTGTTTACATTGGCTTCCCTGATAGCTCAATTGGTAAAGAATCTGCCTGCAATGCAGGAGACCCCAATTTGATTCCTGGGCTAGGAAGATCTACTGGAGAAGGGATAGGCTACCCACCCCAACATTCTTAGGCTTCCCTTGTGGCTCAGCTGGTGAAGAATCCATCTGCAGTGAGGGAGACCTGGGTTCTATCCCTGGGTTGGGAAGATCTCCTGGAGAAGGGAACAGCTACCCACTCCAGTATTCTGGCCTGGAGAATTCCATGGCCTGTACATTATCTGCTTCCCATATTAGAATGCAATATTTTATTAAGATTTTATTTTTAGGACAATTTTAGGTTTACAACAAGATTGAAGGGAAGTATAAGATTTCCTATATATCCACTGTTCCCATAAATGCATAGCCTCACCCATTATTAATATCCCCACAAAGTGGTACATTTGTTATGAATGATGAAACTACAGACCCATTCTAATTATCCAAAGCCTCTAACTTACACTATGGGTCACTCTGGATGCTACATATTCTATAGGTTTGGACAAATGTATAATGAACAGCATGTATTGATCATTTGACATCAGGAATTTGGTCCTTATTTTCA
The DNA here is from genome assembly GCF_963930625.1 of Muntiacus reevesi. NCBI lineage: Eukaryota > Metazoa > Chordata > Mammalia > Artiodactyla > Cervidae > Muntiacus > Muntiacus reevesi. The sequence goes on from NC_089251.1 coordinate 120,738,950, forward strand.
TAAAAAGTTTTCTTCTTTCTATCTAGAACTTTGGGTCATGTTGGATATTTCATAAATATTAACTATACAAAAGGAAAAAATCATGAATGAAAATAAATGTCTGTCTTAAAAAACTGTCCCTGATCAAACTAGCTAGAGTTGTTTCCATCCCACTCATTTTTACCATAAACTTCTGCAGCACATATTGGGTATCTAAGTTGTTGAATTTATTAAAATAAATTTGTTGTTTTTCTCCACTAAAATGCAAGCTTCACAGAATAATGATTAAGTCTTATAATCATTCTAGTTCTAGCTCTATATATTAGAAGATACTCAAAAAATATCACTTGAAAATTGACTTTTCCTGTTGTGTTTATTGATTACAAGTTGGGCTTCACTGGTAGCTCAGATGGTAAAGAATCTGCCTGCAATGCAGGAGATGTAGGTTAGATCCCTAGGTCAAGATGACCTCTTGGAGAAGGGAATGGCTACCCACTCCAATATTCTCCCCTGGGAAATCCCATGGACAGAGGAGTCAGGTGGGCTACAGTCTCTGGGGTAGCAAACAGTCAGACACGACCGAGAAACTATCACTTTCACTTTTCACTTGGGTTTTGACAAGTTATTATTAAAATTTTACTTGGAAATATGTGCCTTTTATTTTAAAAGTTATGAATTATATATAGATTTTAATAATTATGTAGAGTTGATTCTATGTTTAAATGTTTTTATTGCTCTGATAGTCCTAATAGCTTACAGATTCCCATACTTAAATCCTAAATTTTGGTTCACTTCATGAGTGGCTGGAGTAGTATTTTAAGCATTTAATTTTGTGTTTTATTTTATATTATTTTTCTCTGGGCATCATACAAAATATTATCTATTCTGTGTGATTCCAGATTTGAGAGGGAAAGTGTGGGCTAGGGCAACAGTTTGAGCAGGAACCACATTAAGAGATGCCTGCAGATTCCAGAACAGAAATAGCTGTTTCCTGAAATTCCCCTGATAGTGACCCTAAGACCACAGAGAAGAAAGCCTGTTATCTGGAAAGAGGAAACTTAGGTAGTCTTGAAAATTCACCTTGTCTTGTGTGTGCCCAGGTGCAGCAAAATGATACTAGACCAAAGCAGACTATGTGCAGAGAGACAATAAACCTGATGGCAATAAACTGTGTAGGCTGATACCCAAGAACTAGGGGACCCCTTACTCACCTGAGCGAGATGACAGAACACAGCCCAAGGCACACCCTGCAGCAATGGAGAGAACGGGAATGAGGGGGACAAAATGGAGAGGGGAACAAAAAGCCACAGATATACAGGCTGTTGGAAGAATTCATTTCCTTATGGTTGTAGGACTGAGGCACTTAGATCCTAGAGACACTCCTATTCAAAGTCAGTTCAAAACATGATGGGGTGCTTCTCCCTAAAGCCAGAAGGAAGACCCTGTGGATGTTTTACCCTGCTTGAAAGATTTTACCTGATTAGTTCAAGCCCACTGAGGATAATCTCTCTTTTGATCAACACAAAGTTATCTAACTAGGCACCTTAGTTACATCTGCACATTCCTGCCATATTTACCTTGAGTGAGTGAGTGAACATTGCTCAATCGTGTCTGACTGTTTGTGACCCCATGGACTATACAGGCTAGAATATCGGAGTGGGTAGCCTATCCCTTCCCCAGATCCAGGGGATCTTCCCAACCCAGGAATTGAACCCAGGTCTCCCACATTGCAGGTGGATTCTTTACCAGCTGAGCAACCAGGGAAGTCCAAGAATACTGAAGTGGATAATCTACCCCTTCTCCAGGGGATCTTCCAGGCCCAGGAATCAAACCAGTGTCTCCTGCATTGCAGATTCTTTACCAACTGAGGTATCAGGGAAGCCCTTAATAACTTTTTTCTCTTTATTAAAAAAAAATTACCTTAAAATTGAACCTAATCATAATGGTGACATCTAACACATTCACAAATCCTATCCACACTAAAGGGGAGAAGATTATACAAGGGCGTGGGCCTTTAAGAATCATCTTAGAATTCTGTTTACCACACAGTCTGTTCCTTGATTTATTTCTCTCCTCTTTCAGTTTATAAGAACTGGCAAGAAGAAAACAGGCAGCACCTTCAACATTTTACTTGGAAATCTCCCTGCTTAAATCACCAAGTTTGTTAGTCATAGTTCTGATTTCCACATAACTGTAGACGACAATGTCAATAAATGTTCTGCCACTATATAACACGGATCTTTCTTCCTCTAATTTTGCAATAACAGATTTCTCACTTCCTTTTAAGCTTGCACTGGCAATATTTCTAAAGTCTATAATTTTACTAGCAGTCTGTTAAAGACAATTTTGGCTGTCTCTAATATGATATTCAAAAATCTTTTCAACCATGTCCAGCCAGTTCTTTGAATCTTTACCTACTTCCTGGTTCCTAAGCCACTGCTTAGGGATAGGAATATTTAGGTATTTGTTGTGATATTATCCCAGTCCTATATTGTAATAAAACCTATGTTAGTCATCTATTGCTGCATAACAAATTGCTGTTGTTCAGTTGCTAATGTGACAAATACTGTAATATCTCTATAGAATAAGTGTTTTAATCTCCCTCTTCTATTATATGATAGTGGGTGTTTCTATCTATTTCTACCACCTTGTAACCATTATTCTTAAGATTTTGTCACAGATTTTTAAAAAATCTGATGAAACATAAACCTTAACTTTAAAAAATTGGTGTACCATGCCCATTTTGTCATAGGACATTACGGGCATATGAACTTCTTGATGTCAACTCATGGGTATTTCTGCCTCAAGGGCTTCACACCCATATAAACTTCTTCAATATTTTTTAGTGAAGTCTTACTATGGTTCCACAGTATCACAGCCTTATCTCTCATCCATAGAACTCTCCATGATAGTTCCCCTTAACCTGAAATTCCATGTAGTATTAATCACTTTGTTTGCCTAGCTCTTTAATGTAGCTCCAATGGTAGGACACACACTATGTTTTCTAATAATTAGTTATGTCAGTACATCTCGCTTTTTTCCTACAAGACTTGGTGATTCCAGAAAACTGAGACTTAATGATTATATCCCTGGTTACTCACTGAGCCTGACATACCACAGGAGACAGATGATACTTGATGAAAAAAATCAGTGCATGTATGACAAAGGAACTTTTATGTTTTACCAATAGTGAATGAATCTCTTCTTGAGATGATGTAAAAACTGAAATAAGTTATCACAGACCCATCTCAATTGGTTAGACTGTCTGTATGAATAATAAATAGTAAGTCATAAATTTAATGTAGTGGCCACCACGGCCAAATAACTGGCTAAGAACCACAGATCAAGGCTTAAGCAACCTCAAATTTCACAACATAAAGGTATAAGAGGGTAGACTATTTGATGACCTCTAAGGTTCCTGTCTACCTTGAATTAGATTCCTGTATTCAAATTTCTTTGTTTCCTGCAAAGAACCAGATAACATTTTAGAATATTTTATCTTTGTATGACAAGAGGACACATATTCTACCATGGTAATGCAAAAACATCCATAAACATTACATGACTATGTTCGTGGTTGATATAAGAGAGATATGGCAGGATGTGGCCCACGGGCTGCTGTTTGCAAGCTCTTGTTTTATTCAAACAAATAGAGAACATTTTATGAACATAACATAACATGACATTACACAGAATACTTAATGGAAAATGAAATAAAGAGAGAGAGAAATAGGGATGGAGAGAGGGAAGAAATAAGACAGCAAGCAAGGAAGGAAGGGAAAAAGGCAAAAAAAGTACCATCCCTCTAGTAATTTTTCATCAAATTGAAAGAAACTGACGTTATATTGCATATGGAAAATCTCATACTAATAAAAGGCAACTCATGAAAATGCATGATTATTTCTTTCATGGAGAGTAGCAAATCAACAAACAAATCCATAAAGAAAACCAATTCCAACACCATCATCAGAAGTGAGGAGACAGTACATCATTAATTGAATAGTCACATAATAAGGTAGCACTTTTTAATGATATACATTATAGATGATTTATATCTATAGTGATTTTTAAATTGCAAGTATACCCCCAAATTCTTTAACACCTCTCCCTTCAAAAGGTAGTAACTAATTATACCCACCTTCTTTGAATGAGAACCAGACTTAGTGACTCAATTCTATTGAATGGTATATAACAGAGATAACATTCAAGGCTACATTATAAAATGGATAGCTAATAGGAAATTTTCTCTTGAATTGCTTTTTTTTGAGGAAGTCATTCAGCATGTCGTAGAAATGTTGCTGTTCAGTCACTAAGACATGTCTGACTCTTTAAGACCCCCATGGACAGCAGCACACCAGACTTCCCCATCCTTTATTATCTCCTAAAGTTTTCTCAAAATCATGACCATTGAGTCAGTGATGCCATTCAACCATCTCATCCTCAGTGGCCCCCAACACCTCCTGCCCTCAATCTTTCCCAGCATCAAGGTCTTTTCCAATGAATTGGCTCTTTGCATCAGGTGGTCAAAATATTGGAGCTTCAGCTTCAGCATTGGTCCTTCCAATGAATATTCAGGGTTGATTTCCTTTAGGATTGACTGGTTTGATCTCCTTGAAGTCCAAGGGACTCTCAAGAGTCTTCTCCAGTACCACAATTATCAATTATTTGGTGCTCAGCCTTCTTTATGACCCAACTCCTACATCCATACAAGACTACAGGAAAACCCATACTTTTGACTGTATGGATTTTGTTGGCAAAGTCAAGTCTCTGCTTTTTAATAAACTCTCTAGATTTGTCAGAGCTTTTATTCTAAAGAACAACTGTCTTTAAATTTCATGGTCTCAGTCACCATCCACAGTGATTTTTGAGCCTGAGAAAATAAAATCTGCCACTGTTTCCAATATTTCCCTTTCTTTTTGCCATGAAGTGATAGGAGCAGGTGCCATGATCTTAGTTTTTTGAATGTTGAGATTTAAGACAGCATTTGCACCCTTCTCTTTCACCTTCATCAAGAGGCTCTTTAGTTCTTCACTTTCTGCCATTAGAGTGGTATAATCTGAATATCTGAGGTTGGTGATATTTCTCCTGGTAATCTTGATTCGAGCTTGTGATTCATCCAGCCTGGCATTTCACATGATGCATTCTGCATACAAGTTAAATAAGCAGGATGATGGTGTACACTCTTGATGTACTTCTTTCCCAATTTGGAACCAGTCCATTTTTCCATGTCCAGTTTTAACTGTTGCTTCTTGACATACATCCATGTTTCACAGGAGGCAGGTAAGGTGAGTTTGTATTCCCATCTCTTTAAGAATTTTCCAATTTGTTGTGATCCACACAGTCAAAGGGTTTAGTGTAGTCAATGAAGCAGAAGTAGATGTTTTTCTGGAATTCCTTTGCCTTTTCTATGATCCATAGGATATTGGCAATTTGATCACTGGTTCCCCTGCCTTTTCTATATTCAACTTTTACATCTGGAAGTTCTCAGTTCACATGCTGTTAAAGCCTAGCTTACATTACCTTGCTAGCATGTAAGATGAGCATGGCTGTATTTTTAGTTTCAATATTATTTGGCATTACATTTAGAATTGGGATGAAAACTGACATTTTCCAGTCCTGTGATCACTGTTGAGTTTTCCAAATTTGCTGGCCATATTGAGTGCAGCATGTTAACAGCATCATCTTTTAGGATTTGAAATAGTTCAGCTGGAATTCTATCACCTCCACTACCTTTGTTTTTAGTAATACTTCCTAAGGCCCACTTGAATTCACACTCCAGTATGTCTGACTTTAGGTGAGTGACCACACCATCATGCTTATCTGGGTCATTAAGACCTTTTCTGTACAGTTCTGTGTATTCTTGCCACCTCTTCTTTATCTCTTCTGCTTCTGTTGGATCCTTGCAGTTTCTGTTTTTGATTGTTCCCGTTTTTGCATAGAGTGTTCCACTGGTATCTCTAATTTTCTTGAAGAGATCTCTAGCCTTTCCCATTCTATTGTCTTCCTCTATTTCTTTGCACTATTCATTTAGAAAGGCCTTCTTATCTCTCCTTGCTATTCTCTGGAACTCTGCATTTCATTAGATATATCTTTCCCTTTCTTCTTTGCCTTTCACTTCTATTCTCAGGTATTTTATGGCCTCCTCAGACAACCACTTTGCCTTCCTGCATTTCTTTTTCTTGGGAATGGTTTTGGTCAGTGCCTCCTGTACAGTGTTACAAACCTCTGTCCATAGTTTTTCAGGCACTCTGTCTACCAGATCTAGTCCCTTGAATCTATTTGTCTCCACTACAAAATCATAAGGGATTTGGTTTAGGTTATACATGAATGGCCACTGGTTTTCCCTACTTTCTTCAATTTAAGTCTGAATTTGGCAATACGGAGTTCATGATCTGAGCCACAGTCAGTTTCAGATCTTGTTTTTGCTGACTATATAGAGCTCCTCCATCTTTAGCTGCAAAGAATATAATCAATCTGATTTTGGTATTGACCATCTGGTGATGTCCTTGTGTAGAATCATCTCTTGTGTTGTTGAAAGATGGTGTTTACTATGACCAGTGTGTTCTCATGGCAAAAACTCTGCTAGCCTTTGCCCTCCTTCATTTTCTACTCCATGGCCGAACTTGCCTTTTACTCCAGGTATCTCTTAACTTCCTACTTTTGCATTCCAGTCCCCTATGATAAGCAGGATATCCTTTTTGGTGTTAGTCCTAGAACCATTGTAAGTTGTAAGTTGTCATAGAACCATTCAACTTCAGCTTCTTTGGCCTTAGTTGTTGGGACATAGACTTGGATTACTGTGATATGAATGGTTTACCTTGGAAACAAACAGAGATCATTTCATCACTTTTGAGATTGCGCCTAAGTACTGCATTTCAAATTCCTGTTCACTATGAAGGCTACTCCATTTCTTCTAAGGGATTCTTGCCCACAGTAGTAGATATAATGGACATCTGAACTAAATTTTCCCATTCCTATTCATTTTAGTTCACCAATTCCTAAAATGTTGATGTTCACTCTTGCCATCTCCTGCTTGAACACAATCAATTTACTTTGATTCATGGGCCTAACATTCCAGGTTCCTATGGAGTAGTTGTTCTTTATGGCATTGGACTTTACTTTCATTATTTTGGCCACATGATGCACAGAACTGACTCACTGGAAAAGACGCTGATGCTGAGAAAGATTGAAGGCAGGAGGAGAAGGAGACAACAGAGAATGAGATGGTTGGACGGCATCACCAACTCGATGGACATGAGTTTGAGCAACCTCTGGGAATTGGTGATGGACAGGTAGGCCTGGCGTGCTGCAGTCCATGGGCTTGCAAATAGTCGGACACGACTGAGCAACTGAACTGAACTGAATTGAACTGAACACATCTCAAGTTCTTGGAATTGTACAGATAAACTAGATCTGGAATCTTGTTTTCTTCCCTGGCTCCAGAGGGTTCCTGTTTCACCTGCAACAGAGGTCGAATCCTGAGCAAATGTCCGGAAGATAAAACACAAGTTTGTGGGTAATTTGGAATTCCATCAGTACAATGTGCATGTCACTCCCCACTTCATCTGTCAAACAACATAGCCACAAAGTAGTAGCCTCCTGCCTGAGAACCTGAAATACTTGCTCTAGTGGAGACATCTCTTTTGTGCAACCTGCTCATCTGGGAAGCAAACATGTAAAAAGCAGAGGTAGCCTCATAAGTAGAATAACAAGAACAACAAAAGCAGTAACTACTTCAGGAAAAGATTGAGTCCTGGAATACTAGCAAAGATTGTTCAATTTAGCCTCTTCTCGATTTCTGTCTTTTATCTCTACTACCCATTAAACTTACTACTTCACAACTTCTTCCTTAGTTTGTCCAACATATGGATTGGCATCTAAAATAGCAGTTTATTTTCTGCAGTTTCTATGTTGGGAATTTTCAGTAGGTGTTGGAATCTGCATTTGCTGCACCAACAATTTAGGATGACTTTTCCATATTTCTCTGCTAGCAAACAATATCGTATGGTAATAATAATTTTAAATACCCCCCCCCTGTGGTTAATGTCCCTTTTATTGTTTGGGTAAAGGTGGTAGTTATCTTCTATTATCCTCATATGAGAATTTCCTGACTGGAAGAATATGTCCTTGATAGAAGATAGACTTGCATCTCTCCCAGCTTTCTCATGAGAAATGGCCAAGCTTCTACACATGTAGTTTGTGATCATGTCAATGATCCTTTTATCTGTTTACATTGAGTTTCCCAGAAACCTACTAGGAGACAAGTTCCCATGTACAGATAGATTGGGGGTTATTCTTGAATGACACCCATAAAGAAGTGAGGAAGGCAGGATGGAGCAAGAGGGCAAAGCTGACCTGAACTGATGTCGTAGTTGAGGCTTTCGCCAATTCTATGCAAAGCTCTGGAGCTGGGAAAGACCTTTGGTATTGCCCCAAATTTAAAATATGTGCTTACACCTTTGTATTAATATCTTTGCATCAGCCAGTCATTAGAAGCAAGTCATCCCAGAGAGAGCTCATAAACCTGAATGAGGCAGCTTCTTAGGGCTTGCTGCAGCAATTCCCAGAGAAAGATGGAAGTGTAATCAAGTGTTAATATCCTCAGAGGTTGGTGGCAGACAGAAATGGGTGTATCATCCCTGAAGAAGAAATCAGGTAGCCATGGCAAATCCCCAGAGAAATTAAACCCTATGTCATGAACTTACTAGCTCTTGTCTACACAGCTAACCAGTCACATGAGATTTGACTCACATGGTAGAGGAAGTCAGGCTAACCAGCTTATTTCAGTGCTCAGAGTACCAGTTAATCTAGTTGAATTAAGCAACTCAGGAATAGGAGAAAAACATGAAGGAAATGAAAGTGAAACTCTTTAATTCTTTATGGATATAAGCTAGGAGAGAGTTGCATCTATTTCGCTATAAATACTATAAAGAGAACTTGGTTAGATAAAACAAGCAATCAGTATAAATTAATCCAGAGTGCGTAGGTCTCACATCAGTATCGTGGAGTGAACATCAATATTCAGCTCTCTGGTATTGCATCAACACTTATTTAAAGAAGGTATGTACCAAGGTTTTCTCGGTGCTGTATCGTTATCTCAGATATAGGTCTTCAGTTTCACTTGCCCTTCTTAATTTCTGTACCACGCCTTCCTGTCCTTCTTGTCTTTGTCCCTCCCCAATTTCATATACAGTAAGTCCCCTACACATGAACAAATTCCATTCTGAGAGCACGTTCCTAAATTCGGTTTGTTCCCAAGTCCAACAAGATTAGCCTAGGTTCCCAACAAACACAATTGGCTATATAGGAAGGTACTGTAATAGGTTTATAGTACTTTTCACACAAATAATACATAAAAACAAATGCAAAAATAAAGAAAATGTTTTTGGTCTTACAGTACACCTTCCTTGAAAAGTACAGTAGTACAGTACAACAGCTGGCATTTAGGGGCTGGCATCAAATGAACAGGCAAGAAGAGTTACTGACTGAAGGAGGAAGAGGAGGTGGGAGATGAAGAGCTGAAGGATCATCAGCAATAGGAGATGGAGGGTAAGTTGCAATTGCACTCACACCTGATGTTGATGGAACAGGCTCTGGTCCTTGCTGGATTCAATTCTATCTACCCTTTTTAGAAAAAGGATCCCATGGTCCAACACTTGCATCACTCAGATCCACATGCTTCCTTCACCTCCTCCAGGATTTTGCTTGGTTTCTTTTCCTGGAGAAACTTACAAGAACATTAGTGACCCTGGACTTCAACTGACATGAGTGACTCTCTTCTATTCATCACTTTAGGTGCCTTTAAACCTCAGCTGGTACTTCTGCTAGTCTAGATGGTTTACTAGGTGGAACATCTCAAGACTTTAATGACCAAGACAAATGAGCTCATGGTCATAATGACTAACCTATAAAATATTACCATTTAAATTTGTCAGGGAAGTAACAGGAGCTATCCAAGTGGGTGATCTAGGTACAAAGTGGACTCCTTCCTCTGCCACCCGATTTCCTAGGAAACTGCTTAAATAGACCAGAGGGAATCCATAGCTTACAACTGATAAAATGCTTGCTGTGTCTCCTGATGAAATCATTACTGCTCTGAGAACCAGGACCACTAGACCTTCAGAGCAAGGATAGGAAACACAGATGCCTTAGATGATTCTCTAGGACTGATGGAATATTTTAGATAATGTCCAGTCAGGGAAAGAAACCACACAGTAATTTTAACAGTATTAAACAGAATTCTAAATAATATATTAATAACAGACATAGAGAATAGTCCCTACCTAGAGTATAATGTCTTTTCTCATATTCTAGTGCCTGGAAAATTTGGCTCTATCCTGAGGTCACAGAGCCTAAGAATCTATAGGTTAACCAAATCTTTATATAAATTTAGCATATAATTAGTTACTAATTATTACTATCTTGTTGCTCAGGACTTTCATTTACTGATTGCTTTTCTATATCTGTTTTTAACATCTACTAAAGATAAAAATAGTAACCCACTTCATACTTCTGCTTAAAAATTGGGTTTCTTATATAAGTAGCCTTATGCAAAGCACTTCATTGTAGAGCCGTTCAAATACTCCTTGGAGTATTTGAAATTTTTATTTAGGAAAAATAAAACCCTAAAAGGTCTTCATGACTATCTTGGTTGTGCATTACTACCTAGTAAACCATCTTGAAACTTGGTGGGTTAAAATGGCAATTTAGCATTACATGTCATGTTTCTATGGATTGATTGGTTTCAACAGGGTGGCTCTCAGGAAACAAGAAGATGACAGTTGCAGTCAGACAACAGATGTGACTGCAGTCATCTGAAATCTAGATTAGGCTGAATGTCCAAGGAGGCTTACTCACGTGGCTGGCAGCTTCCGCTGGAGATCTTCTGGGAGCCTAGCTGGAGCTGTTGAGCAGAGTCCACACACTGTTCTTTGTGTAGCTTGAGCTTCTAAGAGCATGGCAGTTGGGTTTCCAGGTGGAGTGATCCACAAAGGGAATATTCCAAGAGGCAGGAAACTGAGGCTGTCAGTCTTGTTATGAGCTGGGTATAAACTGTATGCTGGGGCTGTGTTGTGCTCAGTCATGTCTTACTCTTTGCCACCCCATGGACTGTAGCCACCAGGTTCCTCTGTCCATGGGATTTTTCCAGGCAAGAATATTGGAGTGGCTTGCCATTTCCACCTCCAGGGGATCTTCTTGACCCAGGAATAGAAATCAGGTCTCCTGTGTTTCCTGCGTAGCAGGCTGATTCTTTATTGAGAAACTGCATAGTGCTATGCTATTCTTTTGCTCAAAGGAATTTTAGAGTCTGCCCAGATTTCAGGGGGTGGGGGTGAAAAAGCAAGCTCCATCTCTTATTAGGGAATAGCAAGATCACATCACTGAAAATGTGAATGCAATCTGCAACAATGGCTTAATAAAACCTGCAGCAAATAGTACTTATTGGAAAGTGAACTAATTTCAAGCAGGAAGCAAATTTAATGATAATTTCCCAGTATTGATTTTGACATACATCACAAGAATTTTCAAGTTAATTGGCAGTAAAAGGGAAATGCTATTTAAGCTAGATTATTGGCTTTCATTTCAATAAGACCTCTTGGTTTAAATCTTCAAATGGTGAAATGTTCCCTAAGACAAGCTAAGCCCTGAAACGACTATAAAAGGCCAGAGGTTACATGGGCTGAACAATCACCCAGTGAGCAGAGAATGGAAAAGTCTTGCCATCTTACAAAAAGTAGACAGATCACTTTAAAAAAAAATTGGCACATTTAAGGATCAGGCTTTGCCATCATTCAGAATTGGACTTGAATTCCAACTCTGTCCCAAGACAATTTCCCCTTTTGAAACATATGGGTAGTTCCCACCTCAATGTATACTGGAAAGCAGTAAATGTCACTATGTTTCTTGTTTACAGCTTTATTATTACATTTTTTTTTTGAAAATCATGTTTTCCATCATCTTTAGTGAGAAACTTGTCACATGCACAGAGAAGCATTTTATCTGCTCTCTATATACATTGCTACAACAGTTTCCTGATAGAAACCATTTTCATAGATCCGCAGAGAACAGACTTCTGTTTTTAGAGTTTATTTAAAAACATAGAGAGTAATGTCAATGCATATGTTGCTTTCTAACATCATGACACTTTGTAGAACAATGCTCATAGTGTCATAAATTATTTATACATTAACGTTTATGAATCTAATAACATCTTTAATATTAATAACACTCATCATAATCAAAATTGTACTCTTTAAGTAACCATTTGCTTGATCCTAATGAGGGACAGAATTAGGCTGCTTAAAGAGGTATTAAATCCAAATCATTTATTATCATTGTTGTTCAGTCACTTAGTCTCATCCAATTCTTTGTGACCCCATGGACTGTAGCACACCAGGCTTCCCTGTCCTTCACTATCTCCCAGAGTTTGTTCAAACTCATGTCCATTGAGTCAATAATGGACATCCAATCATCTTATCCTCTATCATCCACTTCTCCTTCTGCTCTGTCTATCCCAGCATCAGGGTCTTTTCCAATAAGATGGATCTTCACATCAGGTAGCCAAAGTATTGGAGCTTCAGCTTCAGCATCAGTCCTTCTGATGAATATTCAGGATTGATTTCCTTTAGGATTGACTGGTTTGATCTCCTTGCTGTCCAAAGGACTCTCAAGAGTCTTCTCTAGCACTACAATTAGAAAGTATCAATTTTTCGGTGCTCAGCCTTCCTTATGGTCCAGCTCTCACATCAGTATATGACTACTGGAAAAACCATAGCTTTGACTAAATGGACCTTTGTCAGCAAAGTGATGTCTCTGCTTTTTAATATGCTGTTTAGGTTTACTCCAGTATTCTTGCCTGGAGAATCCCATGGATAGGAGCCTGGAGGGCTACAGTCCATGGGGTGAGAGAGAGCTGGACATAAGTGAGTGGCTAACACTTTCACTTTAGGTTTGTCATAGCTTATCTTCCAAAGAGCAAGTATTTTTTAATTTCAGGGCTGCAGTCACCACTCACAATGATTTTAGAGCCCAAGAAAATAAATTCTCTCACTGTTTCCATTTCCTCCCCCATCTATTTGTTATTAACCAAATCATTCTAGTATCTTCCAATAATTAACAGAGTTGATTTCATGTATGGCACTAAATTATCTTAATGGTTTTCATTCACTAATTGCTTTACCTCTGTTCTGCTGTCAGTCTTGAGCATTATCAAGCATGTATTTGACCTTAAATTTAGACAGAAATAGCCCTTGCTAAAATTGTAAATGCCATATCTTGGTGCTAAAAACAGTTTCATAACCCTTTGGGGATAACTAAACTTCAGTTCTCATTACTGACTAAACTCACCCCATGTTAGTTTAACAAACTGTATTTTGGTTTGAAATATTAATTAGTGGCCATATTTATTAAGTGTTAGTAAACTCCCATTCAGTACATGGCAGACTAAACTCTAATAAAGTTCTCTTCTAGAAAAACTTGGTACAAAATTAATAAGGTAAAATTCAGCAATAATATATGTATAGCCCTAAAATTAGATGATTCAAAATGAATCATACAAGACCAAATGGGAAAGATTCTTTTTAAGATCAACTCGTGTGAAAAAGATACTCCAAAATTTAGCTAAAGTCAAGATGAAAATGATGTAGATACACTAAAAATTGAAAAATTGCATGCAAAGAAGCTTAGTATCTTTATTTACTATAGTACAAGCCACTGCACCCCACTTGTATGGTTTTTAGAAAGTTGAGACAGCTAGAATATAACATTGTAACAACAGCGTGAAGATAGGTACACAGACTTATGAGAACAAGAAAAAAGTAGAATGATGAAGCCAACTGAAGCAGGGCTTCTTTTGTGCCCATGATATTTAGTCAGTATCTAACCTACCACTCTGCTGCTAATAGGGCTTCCCAGGTGGCTCAGTTGGTAAAGAACATGCCTGCAATGCAGGAGACACAGGAGACACAAGTTCGATTCTTGGGTTGGGAAGATCTCTTTGAAGAAGGCATAGCCACCCACTCCAGTATTCTTGACGAGAGGACAGATAAGCCTGGTGGGCTACAGGCCATAGGGTTGCAAAGAGTCAGACATGATTGAAACGACTGAGCATGCATGCACACACTGCTGCTAATAAGTAATACATTTAAATGTATGTTTTGTAACACTGTTTCCATGTTTCCAGGCATTGGACAGAAATCAACACTAAAATCCTTGAAAGAAGAGATGCAAAACAGGTGACCCACATTCATCTGGCTTTTTCATTCAAGACATTCTTCATAACCATGGTGCAAAGAAATAGCATCCAGACAGAGAACAGAAGTCTTTCTTGATGAGAAAAAGAAAAAAAAAAAAAAAAACAGATTAAATTTCGGATTGCTAGGGCAGTTGGGAGCAGATTACTTCAGAGGAAGGACTTGCAGAAAATTAGCTCCGAACATCTACAAAACAAAACAAAACAAAATCACCTCCGTTCCCTGGATGAATCCCACCTGCACTCCTATAGGGAAAAACTTTGGAAAGCTTAGCAGGAAATAGCCAAAAGGGGGCCTGAGAGATGAACGTAGATTTCAGAGAGCTCAACATGAAGGGAGGTACGGGAATTTGGTTGTAAGTAGATGACGAGAACTTGGTAAGCATCCTGGGTTGCCAGATGAGACTCCAAATGCTCTCCGATTAAGAACTATGACCAGGGTTTCCCTGATGGCTCAGTGATGGAGAATTCACCTGCCAATGCAGAGGGCACAGATTTGATCCCTGGTCTAGGGAAATCTCACATGCCACAGAGCAACTAAGCCCATGAGGCACAATTTCTATAGATCCTGTGCTCTGGATCCCAGCACCCACAACTACTGAGCCCACGTGGCCTAGAGTCCATGCTCTGCAACAAGACAAGCCACATCAATGAGAAGCCTGTGCACTTCAACTAGAGACTAGCTCCCTTTCATCACTAGAGGAAAGCCAGTGCAGCAACAAAGACCCAGCACAGTCAAAATAAAATAAAATTAACTTTTAAAAAAAAGAACCATCATCCAGGAGACTAAAGTCTATTGTGGGTGCATCCGGTGAAAAGCAAAAGCTGTAATATAGGACATTCAGCTGTGAACACAGCAGCAAAATGTCCCTAACCGTGAGGTCTAAGCGGATTAGGCAAGCAGTCTTTCAAGGAAGTGCCTTATCATGCCAAGTGCGGTTCAGAATACATTATGTCACTTGCCCTGAAGGTGAAATGAGATCCTGTGCTGCCAGGCAGTTGGCAAGGAGCTTAGGGTTTTGCAAGCATTTTGATAGAAGAAAAGTTCATAGGACAAGCAGCCAGCAATTTCAGAATATTCAGGGTGGATCAGTTGGAGGCATTGTTGCAAGCGGGCCCCAGGCCATTTCCCTCCTGGTGGGAAGGCACTCTGCGGAGGCAGAAGTCATAATGTCTAATAAGGTTGGAGTGTGTTGTCTCCCTTCATTGTTCTCTTGGGCTGGAGTGACGCCATTTGAGGCACCAGTGAACTTGAAGGTGTCAAAGGCTAGCACATAAACAGGGGGTGGGTGCTAGTCTTCCCAGGTGGAGACCCATGAAAAGTAGGTAGGAGTATCTGGTTAACGTTAAGTTCTGAGTATATGTGCCAGAAGTCTGGCTCAAGATGGAATTACAAGTACGGGCTTTACGGCTATTTGAGCAGATCTCATTAAGTTCCTTTGAGTCATCAGGGATTCACCTTGCAAAGGACCACTGCATATCCTGACTGAGCTTTGTGAGGACTCTATCTGTGATACATACATATTTTGGACACATTGGTTAAGGGCATTTTGTGGATGGCAGCTTTATAATCCTGACTTTGCCCCATTAAAATTATAGTGAGATGTGTAACACACAGACCTGCCAGCCAGATGCATCTGATTTGGTTCCTCTGCAAGAGTCATTCCTCCTGGGATATAATTTGAGGCAGAGTATAATAAGGAGAAGGAGACTTTTAAGCATCATTTCCATTCGCACAATTTCAAGTCAAGAGATGTGAGCTCTGGTTCATAAGCCATGCCAGGTGGCAATCTAGCTGAAGCCCTTCTAATAGAGCTTGCCAGCACCTGGTGCTCAGTTATCCTGGGTGCATTTGTGCACCAGGCTGAATTTGTTCCAGTGCATCTCCTGGGACAGAGGTAAACCTTGAGGGGTCTACTAGCAACCTTATTATCCAGGTAGTACACAATAACAGCAATAGCCACGACAGAGGAGTACATTTCCTTTTCTATTAATTTTCAAGGGCCTCCTTTGGGGCAAGAAATTTGGGTACTGACTCATGGAGGAGTGTGGATACTTTGAACAAGAACTCTGATTCACTTGTGTAAAGTGGGACCTTACCTGAATCTGTTGATATGACCATGGATTCTGAGGTTCTTTTGTGGTATAGGAGAGAAAAAATAATATGTGCTCTATCCTTCTGTGTTCTGACTGAGATTCCCTGTAATAAAAGAGAAACTAACAGGGAAAAAATTAGCAGAGTTTTAAGAACACGTACGCCGCCTGTAGACAAGAGATGCTACCAAACCAAGCTTGGGTCTGCTTACCTGATCCACAGTCTCGCCGTTCTGGCACCAGGCTGCGGTGAAGGAAGGTACAGCATTTATTGCAGAGTACAAATTAGGAAAAATGGGTAGCTAATGCTGAAAACCAGAACTCCTCCAATGGATTCCAGGGAAGGGTTTTTAAAGGCAACATTTGGGTTTCTAGGGTGTGTGACTTTTTCTCATTGGTTGGTGATGAGGTAATTGAGTGATGTTTGGAAATCTTAATCATTAGCCATCTAGTTCCAACCAGTCTAAGGTCTATGTGCTTGTGGTCAGCATGTAGTCACTATCTTCCCCCTATGGTAGGGGGGTATTAGTTTCTGCAGAAAAACTCGAAGACAGGTATCAGATTGTTATGTATATCCCTTGAGAAGGATCGAAGACTGTCTTAATGCTGAACTATTGTTTAAATTTCCATTATTTTTCTTACTTGACTGTTTTCCTTTGTCTCTGCATTCCTTCACTTCTCCAGGTAGTACCTGCTTGAGTTTGCTCTTTGGAACTCAGAGAAGGCCTAGGAGACTAAAGCCTTTTTCTATAAACATGAAATGGGGGACACAGGGGGACTTTTGTACCCAGGAAGACCCTGCAAGGTCCTGCTCAGTTTCAATCCCTCATTTTCTTTGTTCCTTCTCAATCCTCAGGGAAACAAGGGAAAGACAAGAAAAGGTATAACGTTTTGGATAAAGAGGTTAATCATAAACTTGGCAGGGGAACTCGGTTTTAGAAAACCTCAGTTTCAGAGATACCCAGTTACTCCCAAGATGGGTGAAGCGATTGTTGCTCAGTCATGTCTGACTCTTTGTGACCCCATAGCTTACCAGGCTCCTCTGTCCATGGACTTCTTCAAGCAAGAATACTGGAGTGGTTTGCCATTCCCTTCTCCAGGGGATCTTCCTCACCCAGAGATAGAATCTAGGTCTCCTGCATTGCGGGTAGATTCTTTACCATCTGAGCCACTGGTGAAGCCCAAGACAGGTCAAGCCACCATGTTAAAGACTATCTCCAGCTAAAAACACGAAATACTGGGGAGGCCAGTTATGGGAGGTAACCAGAAAAAGTACAATGTGCAAGTATATGGTTATTACACAGATTTAAATCCAAGCTTTCTCCTTAATAAGAGTTTCTAGAGATTTGATCACCCTCCTCTTCTAGGAACAGAGAGTAAGACTCCCTTACAAATGGAGTGTAAATATCTCTTACAAAAGAGTAACTTTTCAGTTTCCAGAGCTTTCCGTGCATTTTCTATTTCCAAAAACTAATCAGCTTAAAATAACCCTTTAGGCAAGGGGACATAATTTAGGGTGGCAATTTCTGCTCCTTTTAGTGGATTTTATTTCCTACTGTGACTGGCATCTACTCAGCAGAGAACCTCTTTTCCTCTCTTTTTCTCTCTGAGATTTGCATAGTTTCACTAGTGGATCCTGGGGCTATAATTCCATTCTCCTGCAAAATTTTTGATGAATATGGTTTAATTAACCAGTTTTTATAACCCAAACAGTAAGGCAAAGCTGGTCGCCTTAGCTTTGCAACTGGTATTGAGCTTTGAGCAAAAAAAAAAAAATCTGTATAATCATGATTTCTCAGAAATTTACAAGGCATTTTTCCCCTTGGGCTATTTTAAGAAGGTCATATTGCACAAGGAAATAAGTTATAAATACCTTGTATTATCTCAGTTGGTAAAGGATCCACCTGCAATGCAGGAGACCCTGGTTCCATTCCTGGGTTGAGAAGATCTGCCGGAGAAGGATAGGGTACCCACTCCAGTATTCTTGGGCTTCCCTAGTGGCTTGGCTGGTAAAGAATCTGCCTACAATGCAAAAGACCTGGATTTGATCCTTGGATTGCGAAGATCCCCTGGAGAAGGGAGCGGTTACCCACTCTAGCATTCTGGCCTGGAGAATTCCCAAGCAGAATTCCCAGAACTATACAGTCCATGGGATTTTAAAGAGTTGGACACAACTGAGTA
This sequence comes from Muntiacus reevesi, assembly GCF_963930625.1. Classification (NCBI taxonomy): domain Eukaryota; kingdom Metazoa; phylum Chordata; class Mammalia; order Artiodactyla; family Cervidae; genus Muntiacus; species Muntiacus reevesi. Next base: position 120,757,455 of record NC_089251.1, read on the forward strand.
ACTTTCACTTCACTTCACAAAGTTATAAAAAATTACAACAAATTCAGTGGTTTAACAAAACACAGATTTACTATCTTACAATTCTGTAGGTTGGAAATCCTAAAATTAAAGGGTCATCAGGACTGCGTTCATTCTGCAGTCTCGAGGGGAGCATCCACTTTCTTGCCTTGTCCAGCTTCTAGAGGCTATCTGCATTCCCTGGCTTATTTCCTCCCTCTGCTTTGATCTTGACATCTCCTACTCTGCTTCTAACTCTATCTCCTTCCTCTATAGAGATTCTGATTGTTATAAAGGAGACAATTCAGATAAACCAGGAAAATCCACCATCTCAATATCCTTAATTGATTTACTTTGCACAGTCCTTTTAACTTATTCACACATTTACTGGTTTTGGAGATTTGGACACTGATATCCACGGTGGGAGGGAAATTATTCAGCCTAGTGCCTGTGGTGAGGTGAATAAGGGACACAAATAAGGTGCAAAACAACAATTCGCAGGTGATAGGTGTGGCAACCTGGCATTTCCCTTCAAGAAAGAACTTGTAAGATGGGCACTTAGCTGACATTCTAAGTTGCAGCACCTTCTGTAGGCACCACAGCTTTGGAGCAAATGTAAGGCTCTTCCCGGACAATTTCCAGCCAATGGCTGAGCACAGAAAGGCTACTAGAGCTTCTAAAGCCATTTCTGCCCAACATAAGACTCTGCTAACAGGCCATCTTTGCTCTCAGTTTCCTTTTCTGCTGACCAAAACTGTCAGACCTGCATCAAAGCTGAGAGTTTCCTTATCTGTTTCTGCTTTTTGCCCTCTTTTCTGTCACAGATGTCAGGTCTACATCACAGGCAAAAGCCTTTTCCTGCCACATCTTGAGTCCTTCCTCCATTATGTTTCCCAGGCACCTTCTCTCCATAAGCCTCTCCATTTCTAACCCCATCTGAGTTCTCAGTGAAGTGGCATGAAACATTATACCAGGAGCACCCACTGACCACTGGCCTATATGTGATTCAAGAGAGAAAAGCATAGAATGGAGACATTTGGTAGGTCTAACCTCTAGGCTCTTCAGGTTTAAGAGGAAAAAAGGGTCATTTGGCTAAGAGCTCACTCCTTAAATATTCCTTTTAGGTTCAGGAATTGGATTCACAATGACTTTATAAATATGGTGAAAATGGATCCTTTAGTTTTGAATCTGGACTCTCCTACTCATGGATTATTCTTAAATTACATTTTCAAATTATTATAATATGTTCCCTGAAGAAGGCATGATATAGTCAATCTTCTTTTCAATTACTTTTATTCTGCTTTGGTGTCAAATTTTAATATCCTACCGTCCCCTCTAAGCACACCCTTCCCCCATGTGTATTTATCTCCTCAGCCCAATAATTCTTACTCCTAATGAAAATAAGAAGGGATTCAGTAGGTAAAAGGAAAAGGCCTGGTGAGTTACAGACTTCATTTTAACCTTAGAAACAAGGCTGAAAATGATTCACCAAATGGATAAACTGAGTCCCAAAATAGTAACATCCTTGTGCTGACAGATGGAGGTGCGGATGGAGGAACGTGTAAGGCAATTGCTGCCTGAAGCACTTCCATCTGTCCCCAGGTCTCTGCTGTGTCTGTGCGTTCTGAACTGCTCTGTCCACTAACAGGCTTTCTACCTGTTTTCTTCACTCATTTACTATAAAGTGGACTAAATGGCTCGCAAGGCCTCTCTGAAGCAGCAATAATTAAAAATATAATGAGAGTTCTGTCTTGAACTAAAAGTTGCCATTTTAAAATAGCCTCTCATGATTTTCTCCAGATAACAAATCTAGGGGAGAAAGGAAGATGAGTCGAATGGGAGGGGAGAGGGAAAGGAGGACAAAGAGAGAATAATCTCGCAACTCAAGTGCCAAGAAATTATGATTTCTTTACTTAAAACATGTATATACACATTGATACTATGTATAAAATAGATAACTAGAGAGAACACGCCATACAGCCCAGAGAACTCTACTTAATGCATGGTGGTGACCTGAACAGGAAGGAAGTTCAAAAGGGAGGGAATATGTGCATATGTATATGTGTATGTGTGGCTAGTTCCTTTTTGCTGTATGGTAGAAACTAACACAATGTATTCCAATGAAAATAATTTTTTTAATTATCTTTATTTCTCTATTTATACAATAAAGCATAGCCATATGAATGTCAAAAATTGAATTTATTATTCTTGTTTGTGGGTAACAGTAAATATGAACACAGAGTCTGCAACCAGATTTTCTGCCAAAACTCAGGCAGTCATTACTCCCAGCACTCATGATGGTGGTGGCTGGTTTAGTCACACAATCCTGTCCAACTCATGGATTAGAGCTCGCCAGGCTTCTCTGTCCAAGATTTTCCAGACAAGAATACTGGAGTCGGTTACCATTTCCTCCTCCAGGGGGTCTTCCTGACCCAGGGTTTGAACCTGCGTCTCCTGCTCTGCAATGGATTCTTTACCACTGAACCACCAGGGAAGCCCTGGGGCCTTGGGCAAACTTCCAAACTCTCTGTGTCTCAAGTTTCCTATCTGCGAGAGAAAGCTTAATAAAGCTATTCCATTGGTTTGATGATAGTCAAATCAATAAATACATGCAAAGCTCTCAGAGCAGTGCCTGGTACATGATCATTCCTGACAACCTGGACCTGGCCATCGAGCTTGTTGACACCAGTGCAGACCTGCCTGGACCCCGTAACACTGACTGAGATATGAAATGAATGCAGTAGTAGCTTCTGGTTGCCACACCCTCAAGGAGGCTCCCCAGGACTACAGCCTAGCATCTCCAGCCAGCCGCCTATCTGACCACAATCCAAAGATGGCCAGATAATTACCAGTACCCAGACTTTCTTCTTTCCTAATACAAAAAGCTTGTGATATTTTGGCTTTAAAAGGCTTACTTTGGATGGATGGAGACACAGTAGAGTCAAGAGTCACATTTTCAGGTGGGCAGCCCACACATGGGAGAACAATCCTAATTGCAGAGAATCTCTCCAAGGAGTGAAGGGTCTGAGCCCCACATCAGACTTCCCAGTCCAAGGGTCCTGCACCAGGAAGACAAGCCTTAGAACATTTGACTTTGAAGAGCAGCAGGGAGAACAAAAGGGTTTTGGAATCAGTCTCACATGCTCTGAGACCCAGAGCAGCAGCATGGATTGTCAAATAATAAAAGCTGAAACTTTACATCGTTTTAAAATACCTGCCTACATACGTACATACCATCCTTTCCCTATTGTGTATTCTTAACTCAATTGCCCTAGATTAATTGACCAAATAAGTGTCCCTGATCATTGAGTATATATGGACAGGAACTTGATAAAAATAGATTCATGAGGACTTTACAAAAAGTGTGTTGGCCCCATTCAGGGTGAGGAGAATGATGTGATAACTACTACTGTCCACCATCTTTCTTTGTCACTTCAAAGCTCTCAAGCTTTTTAGGAACAGTTATTCAACTTGGGAATTTGTTCACTTGTCCCCATCTAGACCCAAGTGCCCAGAGGTACTGGGGATGGTGACAAATAATCGTTACTTGCTGTGAGATAATTACCACCATGAAAAGATAAACAGTAACACATTTTCCTCTCTCATATTTTTCCTCTATTTTCTCAATTTCCTTGAAGAGTTTTAAATCAATAGACCCCAAATTCCTTGGAATCTTCCAAAAAAACCAGTAAGCCACAAATAGAAAACCCAGACAACCATGGCTATGGCTATAAATTTACCTTTCTGGTTTTTGTTTTTTTTCCCCCTATGGAAAATAAAAAGTTACTTGCAGAAGACAGAACATTTCTAGGTTGTTTGAAGTCATGCAAGTAGCTCATAATGGTTCTTCCTAGTAAGTGTAGGAGAAAGACATAAAACTCTGTGGGTTATGCAGAATGAGAAATAGTAAAGCTGGGTGCCCTCTTAATTCTGAAACTCAGTTATCTTATAAATGCACTCATTTGGCTTGTAAATGGTGGGAGGTGGATCAAATCATTTAGCATAGGGAGGTCCTCTCTCCAGGTAGCCATACCTGACATTCCTCTAGCTTCTCTCTTCCATCCAAGGTTTTCTCCATAACCTCTGACCTCCCCTGACCCAACCACAACCCTGCTATTATATAGGTCTGAGATACCTTATTGTACAGGCCAGTGCTGCCAGGAGAGGATCTTGTTTGAGACCTGTATATGTATCCCATACTTTTCCAGAAAAACTCAATTTCTTAGTTCTATATACACCCATAACTGATCAATATATGAAAGAGGACACAACACAGATTTCTAAATAAGCAAACTTTTCTTGTTCTAAAGACACAGGTAATACAAATGTCCCTAGAATTAGAAATATCTTTCCATATTTTTCAGAAAAAATAAATCCCCTAGTATAAATAGTCATTGACAAAACTAGTGATGAAACAACAGCTTCCTTTGAGAAGGTTAAAGACTTCTATTTTAATATAAAGCATATATAAAATATTTTTCCCACAGTGTGTCAAGCCATCTATATCTGTGTGTACTCCTCTTGTATGTATATTAACTGTCCGGGGACGTTCAGCTTTAAGGGATCCAATACGTTATTCTTTTCTTTTGTGTGCCGTTTCTCAAGGATTCTCTATTCCTTATCAGTTCCTGGAAAACAGGAAGGAGCAGAGCTGCACGCAGACTGAGATCATGAGAGAGGGCACCTGCTTGGATTCCTTTCAGTGACCCCCTTCAGTGACCTTACTTAAATGTAATATATTCAGTTATGCCCCTCTTACTGAAGATATTGAATGCTTTCTGGCCCTTTGAAGTTTGTTATTTGCTTGGATTTGTTTTTGTTCAATTTTTTCTACTGCCTAAAGCTGCCTTGTATGAAGATATATAAACAGGTGTTTCTGCAAATAAAGCACCCTTGTTGCACTCGAGACTTGGGTCCCCTGCATCCCTCTTCTCATCGACTCCAGTCCCCAGGTCCCGGTCTACAAAGACCGTGACAATTAACCACTGAAGCAAATAAAAGCTAAACTTTGATTTTGCAAAGGCTTATTGTGTATTATAATGGCCAGCACATTCTAAGACTGAAATAAATACTTACTGATAAATAAATGGTCGGGATGAATAACTTTCAAGCATACTGCAAATATTTGACTTCACATTTCAACATACATTTACATATTTACTTTTTTTTTAATTTTTTTTTATTAGTTGGAGGCTAATTACTTCACAATATTTCAGTGGGTTTTGTCATACATTGACATGAATCAGCCATAGAGTTACACATATTCCCCATCCCGATCCCCCCTCCCCCCTCCCCCCTCCCTCTCCACCCGAATCCTCTGGGTCCTCCACATATTTACTTCTGAACCTTTTAAATGTACATATTCAAGCCTGTTAAAGGGATTTGATAAATATAATTCTGCAACATTAAATTTAACTTGTAACTTCTAATTATATTATTTTAACATCAGCTTCTGATTTGAAATATAATAATTTAACCTAAGAAATGAATTTGTAAAGTAGGACAATAAATCAGTAACTACAAAAGTCAATACATTTGAATTATTTAAATGATTATTAAACAACTCATATTTCTTTGCTAGATCAAACTTAACCTCATTTTATTTTCTTTCACACCTATTTTTCTAAGCCTTAATTCACTGTGATTTTAAACAGGGTAAAACTCAATGCTGGGTGGAATGTTAGTTTTCTGAAACATGAAGCTTTGTGACTTTCCTTAATTTTTATAAATTAATTGTCAGAACCCTTTCATGTTATGAAAATTTGCATTTGTTTTTCATATATGTTGCAATCATTTTGCCTATTGTATTAGTTGTCTGACTTTTAAAATAATATCCTGGAGAACTTATAAAGTTTTATTTTTAAGTGGTTAAATTTGTATTCTTTTGTGGCTTGGTGTGTCAGGACATGCTTAACCCAAGGTTTTTTAAAAATTTCTCATAATTTCTTCCAATGCATTTTTAAATTGTTTTTGAAATAATTTTGCTTTATTTGTAATGTATATTGTATTTATTTCAATAAAATATTTTAATAAAAATATGTCATCTGACTTCTTACAATGCATGCTATTATATATTTCTTTTGTATTTGAATTTTGATCACCAGAAATATTTTAGTAAATCAAATGCAATAGAACTTTTTTCTTATTTTTCTTTTCAAATGGCTAACCAACATTAATAATTGATTAAATTCATGTTTCACCAATTATTCAAAATGCCATCATCATTATATGTGAAATTTTCATATCACAGTCACAAGTCTCTATTCAGTTCCATTGACTTTTTTCCCTCTTTCTTCTTTTCAAATGTTTTAATCAATATAAAAATTTAATGCACTTTATATCTAGTCAGACCAGACATATATCCTGCTCCTATTGCTTCTCATTTCTAGAGTAGTCCTGTATATGCCCACATGATTCTTTTTCCAAACAACTTTTGGCTTCAGTTTTGGGGTTTTTTGTGATTTTTTTTTTTCTGAAATCCCATAGACCAAATTTCTACAGACACTTAACTGGATGGCTTTGAACTTATGCACTAACATAGGGAAAACTCCATCTTTACAAAAGTGAATTTTTCATTCTGTGATCAAATATGTTTTTGCAATTATGTTCATAATTTAATAAAAATGTCATCAGACTGGAACAAAAATAGGCCTATCTTCATCCTATCTTGACTATGTTTGGGGATAGATTTAGAAACTAGAATCTGAAAGTCTACCTTAGACAACCTATTTTGTGAGAATTAGGTCATTCAAAGACTTTTCAAATAATACTTTTGACAATAAAGGGTGGACAAAATAATTTATAAAAATAGATTGCCACTTCATATACTGAAGAAGTATTTCAAACATAAATTGTACCATAGAAATAATTGCTTCTCTTCAAGCACAAAGTAATTACTGACTCCTATTCCTAAGATACAAGGAGTTCTTTCTTCCACAGTTGATGGAGATTTCATTGAACCAGCCACATTTTGTCACTGGATTTCCACTAAGAACAATGACATGACTTTGTCAAGAGGCTGTCTGGCTCTTATCTGGGGAGGCAGCTTGAGCCCTTGGATGTGAACAAAGGTAAAGGGCCACTAAGGGATTAAGCTGATCTGCTGGTCCCAGCAGTAACTCTATTTTCTAACCAACTGAGCTAACCAGCCATGGGTGTCTTTTGCACAAGTTTCTCCTCCCTTTATGCCACCTAGAAGGTCGCTCAGTGGTAAAGAATCTACCTGCCAGTGAAGGAGACACAGTTTGGATCCATGAACTGGGAAGATCCCCTAGAGGAGGAAAGAGCAATCCCACCCCAGTATTCCAGCCTGAGAAATCCTATGGATAGAAGAGCCTGGCAGGCTACAATCCATGGAGTCGCAAAGAGTAGGACACGACAAAGCACACAGCATACACACAGAATTTTCTGAAATAAGAGTGGATCCTGAACTCCTTTGATACATATTCATATTCGTTTGTTCAGAAGTGTGAAGTTCAATAGATTCAACAGGATACAATGAAACAATTTTTTAATGTCAGCCATTGAAATTAGAAACATCACACATGCTTATTTAAACAATTCAAGCAATAACTACTTTAATAATTTAAACAATAAAGAGGCATTCGGTTTAATATCAGTGCTCCAAGTAAGCACTTCTATCCACTTGATTCAGATGTAAAACCATGCACACATATCAAGATGTGGATTCTCCATGAATTTCACTTCAGCAGAGCCAAGGAGGAGTCACAAAATATGCATTTAGGGACTTCTCTGGTGGTCCAGTGGGTAACACTTAACCATCCAACACAGGGAGTGTGGGTTCGATCCCTGGTCAGGGAGCTATCTAGCAGCCAAAAAACCAAAACACAAAACAGAAGCAATATTGTAACAAACTCAATAGTGACTTTAAAAATTGTCCACACATACACACACACACACAAATGTTTTAAAAATACTACGTTAAAGGGAGAGCAAGGGACAGAGATGGACTGGCTGCCTGGCCCCTCACCTCAGGGCCCCTCATTTTTGCACAAGGATGAGGCAATTGCCTTCATCCAGGGCAGTGCCGGCCAACACCACAGTAGCCCCTGATATTGGAACTATTTTCTGACATTTTCCGAGTTCTGAGGAAAGGTTTGCATTCTCTGCTTTAAAAGAAATGATATGCTCAACCAACAGACTCTCTTTATTCTAGAATCATAACACCAGATTAACAAATCTGAGGTGTCTAGAACCCCTTAGCTAATCTTTCTTCTCAGGTTGACCAGTTTCTTCCAAATCTCCCCTTAATCTTTCCACAGCAACTCATGCCATTTATCGTCTCTCCCATTCGTTTGACAGTTGTTCTGAGTCTTCTGAAGGGCTTCCCAGGTAGCACTAGTGGTAAAGAACCTGCCTGTCAATGAAGGAGACATAAGAGATGCAGGTTTGATCCCTGGGTCAGGAAGATCTCCTGGAGGAGGAGAGAGGAGACTGACAGCCTACAGTCCAGGGTTGGAAAGAGTCGGACATGACTAAAGTGATTTAGCAAGCATGCACATGCTCAGTCTTTTGAAACTGTTGGCATTATCTATTTCCAATGTTATTTAACATTCTGTAGGTCTTGTCTCTTTAACTAAGATACAAATTTCCTGAGAAAAGGGACTTTCTATTTTTATTTATTTGCATTTATCCTAAAGACACTTATTTATATCTGTCCAAGACACCATTATGCACATAACAAGCACTTGATAAAAGTGATCTCAAAGTTTAACACACACACACACACACACACACACACACACACACCCTTCGGTTTGACTCTCACTTGTGTCTGCCATGAGCTGTGGAATTTAGGGAAAGTCACTCAGTTTCCTTCTTGATAATATAGGGATAAAATATCCACTTTACAGAACTGTTGTCAAGGCCAAATATTGCCTATAAGTGCTTCACTATTATTATACAGATACAGAAATATAGTAAGATATAGATATAGTTGATCAATATTTATTGAAAAACCATACTGAAGTGTATAGTGTATAATCACTAACAAATTTGTGAATAAGATTTGAAAGTCATCTTAGAGGTTACCTCTTCTAATCTTATTTGACAGATGAGGAAAAAAAAAAAACATAGAAATGACATGTTCCAAAACTATACACCTCATGTACTTATATACATATTTAATAAAATTTTTGTTACATAAAACTTCACACCTTCAAGCATATTAACTGTTAGAATAACCTGCTCCAGGTCAAAAAATATTTTATTTGTGATTAACCTAGAGTTGATTATAATCATTTTAGCAACCTCCCTGGTTGAGAATTTTATAAGTATGAATAGACACTCAGTAATGAATCTGCTCAGTATCCTTAATCTGTTGAAGATATCAGGTTGATGATTTGTCTTTGAGCTGTTTTGTAGCTATCCAAGGCTGGGAAATATGAATGCACTTGATGGTAAATTGAAAAGTGTACTCACATAACATCTAATGTATGCAGATTTAAACATGCATATAGTGAAATCAACAGCATCTCCCTGAAGCTGAAGAAGAAATACCCTTTAAAAAATGAACAATGCCCTATAGACTTCCCAGCTCCTTGTTGTATAATAATTATTCAGCTAATTATAATACTGAGATTTTTGAAAAAGAAAAGAAAACATGTGTCTGGATTCTTCTGTTTCTGTGTGTGCATGTGGTTGAGAGTCCTGGGCAAGGCATATAGGGCAAGCGTGGAGATTCTGGGGTCCCTGAAAGGAGAGGTGACCATCCACCCATCTTGACAATTATCTGCTTTTGCTTGCTTCCTCTATGTTTAAATCTGCATGATTAAAATACAGGCTTGCTGGTGGAAAAGGGCTGGCTGAGATTTCTGACAACTGCATATTTAACTAGCCAGCAGTGATAATGCATGATACAATATCTGTCAGCACTTTTGCATTTGCCAGGAGGAAGGGCAAGAAAACTGCACATTTTACTCAAACTCAGAAAATCATTAGGCCATCAGTCCATTTTAATGAAGAACAAACAAGCTTTTTCAAAGGGAAAAAGAAACGCAAAGACTTCATCTTGGATTTGCCTTTTAAAACTCTTTAATGGGATTACTGTGGGGAATCTCCATTATATCTCATTAATGCTGGTCTCTGAAATCAGGAAGAGGATAACTGCTGAAAGACTTACTAGCATTTCAATAATTTTACACAGTCTTTATTTCCATGTCCAGTCTACCCGGACAGATAGGTGCTTATCATTAGGAGTTTGGACAGTTCAAACACAAGAGGCACAAATGCAATTAGACACCTTCAAAGGATGACTCTAGGAAGAATCTCCCACCTAAAATATTATTTCCTATCTTAGATTCCTGCTTCCGGGCTGCTAATTAGTTTTGTTTTGTTTTATCACTCAATATAAGTAGAAGTTATCTTTGGAGAAAAATAATCTAAATTTTGAATGAAATTGGATTGAAGGTATGGATGAATGATACCAAATTCATCTTACCATCTCCCTCTTCCTTCCTTCTTCCTTCTCCTCCTCCATCCTTTTTTGAAAGACAATTGAAGCAGAAAAGAAACTATTCAGCACTTGAAGACTGGCATGCAGGTGATGGCTTCACAGATGGAAAAAACAGCTACTAAAAAAGAGCTGCTGACAACACCAAAACCAAATTTTGCCTGTTATACAATTTCTCTCTGATCTAACCACTAATAATATAATTAATGTTAATAATATTTCTTTCCCAATAGAGCCTTCTATCGTCTGTTGAACTGCAGCTTAAGACAGTCTGGAAAGATGGATTAATTTAAAAGGGAGAAAGGCAGCTATGTTTTATTAAAATTCCATTAATTCCCCTCTCAAAAGGATAGTTACTAACAGGATAGTTACTAACTGCAGGAATCCTTTCCTAGCCAAAAATGAATCCTAAATTCAATAGCCAAATTTAACTGAAAAACATAGACTTCATTTCATTCTGAATTTGAAAACTGTATTACATAAACAGGTAACTCCTCTGCTGTGTTAGAGCTGTAAGTATCCAGATGTTGTAGAATTCCAAGGCTAACAACATTGAGAGACTTTCAAATCAGAAGCTCATGGGGTTATTCCATATGGAAACATCAGCATACCCTTTCCTTCTTACATTTTTTAACTTTGTGAATTTTTCGTAAGTGTACCATACTGATATTTATTTTTCAGCATGAATGCACACAAAAAAGAGGGAGGAGACTGAATCCTAATCCGAGGAGTTTATACCTTTACAATTAGCTCGAGAGTAACAAAAGCATGACAATTTTAACATGAATTTTTTTAAAAGAGTATTTCTACAGAAACTCCTGGGCAGCTCATCAGTGTAAATAGACTCACAGAAGAGATAAGTTCTTTGGACCAAAAGTGAGATCAGACAAGTGTCAGAAAGCACAGCACAGCTTTTCATGTTTGTGTAGATGAAAGAAACACAAAGAAATGCAGTGTCTGAATCCTTCTGCTTATCGCTGAGCCAAATTCTTCTTTCTCCAATTATTTCTCAGGGTTTTTGTGCCCAAGGAAATATATTATAAATATCTGGAAGGTCACATAAAAAAGTCCTGCTGACCTGCCCCATGCATGGAGATCCTGCCACAGTGGATTTGCAGCTGTGCCCGGCAATCTGTGTTCCCCAAAGACCACAGGTAGTTTTGATGCAATGCAGCCTCAGACCAAATTCTCAACATTTCAAAAGCATGAATAAAGTGTGAGATTTGAACATTATAACCACAGGTGGAAAGAGGAGAGGGAAAAAAATACTCTTTGCTAATTTTTACAGAGCCTTTCACTGGAGGTTAGTATAGATGGCACATCTTTGGGTTGTAGGCAAAGAACCAGAATCAGCTCTAACCAAAGTGAGGGATGGTTAGAATGGAAAAGCTCTCTCTGCTGGCAGCAGCGATAGCTGGCAATGATGCTGGTTGGGAATGAGGAAAGAGAAAGAAACTTCTCTTTCTCCCTCTTAGTACTCAATCACTCTGGCCAGTGGCACATTTTACATTATTAATAGTAATGCTTACACTGGTATAAAAATCTTTCAAAATGCAAAGCATTCGGGAGTTCCACAGTGATCCAATGGCTAAGACTCTTCACACCTAAGGCAGGGGGCCTGGGTTTGATCCCTGATCAGACAACTAGATCCCACATGCCACAGCTGGGAGTTCTCATGCTGTAACTAAAGACCCCACATCCCACAACTAAGACCTGGTACAGCTAAATGAATAAAAATAAATATTATTTAAAATTATTTTAAAGTTGAAAAGCATTGTAAAGTCAATTCTAGTTCTTGGAATCTCGAACACACCTGCCAATGTAGGAGATGTAAGAGATGTGGGTTCGATCCCTGGATTGGGAAGATCCCCTGGAGAAGGGCATGGCAACCCACTCCTGTATTCTTGCCTGGAGAATCCTCATGGACAGAAGAGCCTGGTGGGCTACAGTCCATAGGGTTGCAGAGTTGGACACGACAGAAGCGACTTAGCATGCACGCAGCACTGAAATATACAAAGGTCAAGGACTCAAGCCTTAAGATTTTCAATATTCTCTAATTCAGAAGTCAAATAGAACTGAAGTTGTTTGTGTGTAGTAAACACTTGTGGGGATGGGAGGTTTCCCATGTGACTCTAGTCATCGAGAACCTGCCTGCCAATACAGGTGAGTCAAGAGATGCAGGTTGGATCCCTGAGTCGGGAAGATCCCCTGGAGAAGGAAATGACAACCCACTCCAGTATTCTTGCCTGGAAAATTCCATGGACAGAAGAGCCTAGAGAACTACAGTCCATGGGGTCACAAAGAGTAGGACATGACTGAATGACTGAGTGCACACACACATAATACTTTCCTATAATTTTCCTCCTCTCTAGCTTCCTTGGGCCATTTCTATCCAAGATGCTCCACTCCTCACCTATCTACAATGGTTACTCAGCATCTGAAATAAGCAGGTGAACATTCAAGTTAGAATTTCTCTTTCTGGGTTGTTTCTTCTTAGAAACAAAAAATGTGCTATGTGTGGTTCAGAAGATGGGTGGTACAGTCCATTGATGGTACCTTTGTCTTTGGGTTTCATACTCAGCGTGCATGGGGAGTAGTTTTCCCATCAGGAAAATTTTAAGGAATAAAACTTGGTGTTTTATTTTGAGGGCTTTGAAAAAATTCAACAAGTTCGTACTTAGCAGAGTAAAAAGAGGACAGTGGAGGTAGCTGTTTAGTAGTTGTGTGCTGCTATGTATAAGTTGAGGAATAATTTATGCAGATTTTGTCTGATGGTGGTTGAATGGAATACTCTTTTCTCCACACTACAGTTTGACTTCTGGATGAAAGTTGATGTATTGTGTGGTGCAATAACACCAATTATATTAATTAATTAATTAAAATGTGCACTGAATTTTGGCTATGAGCCCAGTGCTCTTCTAAGTAATACTAAGAATATATCACTGAAGATAGCAAGAAAATAAGAAATTCCTGCTTTGGTGAAACTTACATGCTATTATAGGTATACAGAAAATAAACATAATAAGTAGGTAAATGATACACCATGTGGGAATGATAAGTGTGTGTTAGTCAGGCTTCCCTGGGGCTCAGATGGTAAAGAATCTGCCTGCAATGCAGGAGACCCAGTTTGATTCCTGGATCAGGAATGTGATAGATACTATGGAAAAAACAAGGCAGAGTTACAGAGGATCTAGTGAAAAATAGTTGCCTTTTGACCACCTAATCAGTCAGGTACTATGTTAAATATAAAGAATTTAAGTATCCAAGAGAGACTCCTGACCCCTAAGGCTTAATCAGCCCATGCTATGGCTGTTGTAACCCAGAGTTTGTCAAGATCAGTACATGGATTGTCATTCAGACTGGTCTGGCCATGGAGAGTACTGAGCATGGATCAGAGAACACAGTTTCCCACTGGGATGCCCAGTTCTTCTCATTACACAGTTTCATGAATACACGTGACCCATGAGTTAGAGCTGGTAGTCGAGAGTAACACACTTTATGACCTGAATATAATCAGTATAGGGTGTCCCGGGTGGCTCAGTGGTAAACAATCTGTCTGTCAATGCAAGGACCACAGGAAACATGGGTTTGACCCCTGGATGAGGAAGATCCCCCCGGAAGAGAAAATTGCCAAACCTCTCCAGTACTTTTGTGTGGGAAATCCCATGGACAGAGGAGTCTGGTGGTCTAGACGGTCATGCCACCCAGGGGGGCATAGGGTCGCAAAGAGGTGGACATAACTGAGCACACACAGAAGCAATCAGCCAGCATAAGGCTAGAAGTTGATCAGTGCATGACTACATCAAACCAGAAAGCCACATCTATCAGAAAGAATGGCCTTTATCCTATTAGCCCATGCACAAAAATTAACTCTTATTAATCTGCATTAATACTTTATAACATTTACTCAATAAAGCTTTTTCTTTTTTGTTATGTTTCTAATGAGGCTTATTACATTTTCTCTTGAGTGGTAAATACTATCCCAGGAGTAAAACATTTTTCCCAAATATTATATATCTAATTAAAACATAATGTGTAGTCAATAAGTATAACTCCATTTAGCAAAAATTCAAAATAATAAAAACTTTGTCAGCAAATACTATATGTCATAGAAGACAGAGCATCAGCAATGTATGATAAATTCTCTGACATTCTTATTCTCCATTAGTAAGAATACTGATGAGTGAAATTGTGCAATAGTTAGAAAATGCCAAAGAATATTCAAACTACTGCACAATTGCACTCATCTAACACTCTAGCAAATTAATGCTCAAAATTCTCTAAGCTAGGCTTCAAGAACATGTGAACCAAGAATTTCCAGATGTTCAAGCTGGATTTAGAAAAGGTAGAGGAACCAGAGATCAAATTGCCAACATTACCTGGATCATAGGAAAAACAAGAGAATTCCAGAAAAGTTATCTACTTCAGCTTCATTGCCTACGGTAAATCCTTTGACTGTGGATCACAAAAAACTGTGGAAAATTCTTAAAGAGATGGAAATACCAGACTGCCTGACCTGCCTCCTGAGAAATCTGTATGCAGGTCAAGAAGCAACAGTTAGAACTGGACATGGAGCAACAGACTGGTTCCAAATTGGGAAAGGAATATGTCAAGGCTGTATATTGTCACCCTGCTTATTTAACTTATATGGAGAGTATATCATGTGAAATGATGGGCTGGATGAAACACAAGCTAAAATCAAGAATTCAGGAAGAAATATCAATAACCTCAGATACACATATGACACCACCTTTATGTCAGAAAGCGAAGAGGAACTAAAGAGCCTCTTGATGAAAGTGAAAGAGGAGAGTGAAAAAGCTAGCTTAAAACTCAACATTCAAAAAACTAAGGCAGTGGCATCAGGTAAACAATAGATACAGTGAGAAACTTAATTTTCTTGGGTTCCAAAATCACTGTTGATGGTGACTGCAGCCATGAAATTAATAGATGCTTGCTCCTCGGAAGAAAAGCTATGATCAACCTAGACAGCATATTAAAAAAAAAGAGACAGACATTACTTTGACAACAAAGTTCCATCTAGTCAAAGCTATGGTTTTTCTAGTAGTCATGTATGGATGTGAGAGTTGGACCACAAAGAAAGCTGAGAGCAGAATTGATGCTTTTGAACTGTGGTGTTACAGAAGACTCTTGCTAGTTCCTTGGACTGCAAGGAGATCAAAGCAGTCAATCCTAAAAGAAATCAGTCCTGAATATTAATTGGAAAGACTGATGCTGAAGCTGAAGCTCCAATACTTTGGCCACTGATATAAAGAACTGAATCATTGGAAAAGACCCTGATGCTAGGAAAGATTGAAGGCAGGAGGAGAAGGGGACGACAGAGGATGAGATGGTTGGATGGCATCACAGACTAGATGGATGTGAGTTTGAGCAAGCTCTGGGTGTTGGTGATGGACATGGAAGCCTCGCATGCTGCAGTCCATGGGGTTGCAAGGAGTCAGGCACGACTGACAGAATTAAAATGAACTGGAGAATAGTGATGGCAATCCTTGACATCAGATACTATGTGATTCACAGAAGGTTTTGTGTGTACACACACACACACACACACACACACACATTCTTAGTCAATCACATTGATCATCATGATTTGCTGTTGCTGTTTAGCCACTAAGTGACTAAGTCATGTCTAACTCTTTTGTGACCCCATGGACTTTAGCCCACCAGGCTCCTCTCTATACAGGATTTCCAAGGCAAGAATACTGCAGTGGATTGGCCATTTGCTTTCCCAGGGGATCTTCCCAGTCCAGGGGTCAAACTTGCATCTCCTGCATCAGCAGGCAGATTCTTAACCACTGAGCACTAGGGAAGCCTATATATATATAATTGGGAAGGGGAGAGATTTAAAATAACTAAGACACTATCATCACCAGTCAATTATTTTTAACAAAAGAATGGGACCTAATTCCTTTAAGATAATAAAGAAAAGAGAACAATGAACCATTCTATCAGATAGTCAATAATTCACATTCAAGGACAGATCCAGTCCTGTAAGTACTAAACCTTACACAATTGCAGAGGCTCTGTTTACCTAAAGAATGCAAAGTTATAAATACAGAGTTGTATTATAAAGTAACTTTGCTGTTACATGAATTGTTATTAAGAATAAAAAAAATTAAAACAAATTTATATATATTTTAAAAGCTGATATATGACAAGCATCATAAAATTCATAAAAATAATATGCTGTTATTAATTAAGTAAATATGTAGTCACCACAGTCATCTCTTGTCAAGAAGAACTGGACACAGGAATGTGAAATTAAGCAGCCACAAATATAGCATCATTTGGAGAGTTTTATCTCAAAATGTTTTTCACTTCTCAATTAGTCATTGCCAGGGTAATACACAATGTTGAACTGAAAATCTTATTAAATATCTAGAAGGGATATTTTGACCTGGAAGCAAAGCATTCTGAAATGGTCCTTGCTCGCAAACAAAGTAGAATACAAGCTGAACCTATTCAAATGATGGTTAGGCAAACAGGCTCTAGAGTCAAAATGACTAGGTCCAAATTCCAAATTTCTAATTTATTTGGGTCATAGAATATTGAAATTCTGTGTTTACTTTAAGTTCATCTAAAATAGTCACTTTGTTCTAACTTGTACAGTTTATAAGGATTATGTGACTTCTACAACTCTAATTTTAAAATAATTTTCAGAGACGTAAAAATTTGTTTTATTAGGGCTAAATTAGGGAGTGCATAACGACTTAATTTTCTGAAGGTTTGTGGATAAAATTACCCCCATTTGGATAGCTTTAAGTAAACACATTTTGACAAACGTGCTTAGTATCTTTAATTTTAATGATAGACAATCCTTTAAACTTCTTGAAATAACCTTTATTATACAAAAAATTTTATCTGTGTCTTGTTAAAAAAAACCTGAAACTAGTGGCTAAACAAAATAAATATAGACTAAAATAATTATGGGGTCCCTGCTCCTTTCTCCTGGGTCCTGGTGCACACCAGGTTTTATTTGTGCCCTCCAAGAGTCCGTTTCCCCAGTCCTGTGTAAGTTCTGGTGGCTCTACGGTGGGGTTAGTGGCAAGCTCCTCCAAGAGGGCTTATGCCACACCCAGGTTTGCTGCACCCAGAGTGCCGACTCCACTACTGATCCGTACCTCCACAGGAGACACTCAAACACTCAAAGGCAGGTCTGATTCAGTCTCTGAGGGGTCTCCTGGTGCACAGAAAGTTTTGTTTGAGCCCTCCAAGCATCGCTGGTAGGTATGGGGTTTGATTCTAAACGTGATTTCATCCCTACTGATGTCTTGCTGGGGTTTCTCCTTTGCCCTTGGAGGTAGGGTATCTTTTTTTGGTGGGATCCAACATTCTATCAATGGCTATTCAGCAGTGAGTTTTAATTTTGGAGTTCTCACAGCAGAAGATGAGCACACGTACTTCTACTCCACCATCTTGTGTCGGAAGTTCCAAATCAGGAAAGGTGTACATCAAGGCGGTATACTGTCACACTGCTTATTTAACTTATATGCAAAATACATCATGCAAAATACCAGGCTGGATGAAGCACAAGCTGGAATCAAGATTGCCAAGAGAAATACAATAGCCTCAGATAGGCAGATGACACCACACTTGTGGCAAGAAGCAAAGAACAAAAGAGCCTCTTGATGAAAGTGAAAGAGGAGAGTGGAAAAGTTGGCTTAAAACTCAACATTCAGAAAACTAAGATCATGGCATCCGGTCCCATCACTTCATGATAAATAGATGGGGAAACAACAGAAACAGTGAGAGACTTTATTTTGGGGAGGTTCCAAAATCACAGTTGATGGTGATGGCAACCATGAAATTGAAGGACACTTGCTCCTTAGAAGAAAAGCTATGATCAACTTAGACAGCATATTAAAAAGCAGAGACATTACTTTGCCAACAAAGGTCCATCTAGTCAAAGCTGTGGTTTTTCCAGTAGTCATGTATGTATGTGAGAGTTGAATCACAAAGAAAGCTGAGTGCAAAAGAATTGATGTTTTTGAACTGCGATTTTGCAGAAGACTGTTGCGAGTCCCTTGAACTGCAAGGAGATCCAACCAGTCCATCCTAAAGGAAATCAGTCCTGAATATTCATTGGAAGGACTGATGCTAAAGCTGAAACTCTAATACTCTGGCCACCTGATACAAAGAATTGGCTCATTGGAAAAGATCCTGATGCTGGGAAAGATTGAAGGCAGGAGGAGAAAGGGACGACAGAGGATGAGATGGTCGGATGTCATCACTGACTAGATGTATGTGAATTTGAGCAAGCTCTGCGAGTTGCTGAAGGACAGGGAAGCCTGGTGTGCTGCAATCCATGGGGTCACAAGGAGTCAGACACGACTGACTGAACTGAAAATAACTGTTGTGGTAATTTTATGTAAACATTCACTGACATTTTCCTTATCTGTTTAAATACACTTGAAGGCTGAATATTCATCTCCTAGAAGCACCTGTATCAAAAACTCCCTTTGCTTTGAATTATTATTGTTAAAACACTGATTTTACTTTGACTGACCAATTCAATGGAATCCTAATCAGTATCCTAGTTGACATTTTTTAAGAAATTGATAAACTGATTTTAAAACTTCTATGGAAACTCAAACATAAAGTTTCTATGGAAACTCAAACTTCTATGGAAACTAGGATAGCTAAAACAAC
Organism: Muntiacus reevesi; assembly: GCF_963930625.1. Taxonomy (NCBI): domain Eukaryota; kingdom Metazoa; phylum Chordata; class Mammalia; order Artiodactyla; family Cervidae; genus Muntiacus; species Muntiacus reevesi. The sequence goes on from NC_089251.1 coordinate 120,776,590, forward strand.
ATTTAAAAGGTGGAGAAAAATTGGAGATCTATCACAACCTCATTTTAAGACTTCTTTTAAAGCTACAACAATCCATCATTGTGTTATTGATATAAAAATAGATCAATGGAATCCATTAGAGAATCGAGATACTGTCACGAACATATTTTTGACAAAAATGTCAATATGTCCAATAATTTATTGAACATAGTATAATCTTTCACCAAATGATGTTGAAATGCTTGAGTAGCCATATACAGAACCCCTTGGTCCTTATTGCACACCACATACAGAAATTTTGTTGAAACAGATCATGAGAACTAAAACTATAAAAATTCTAGAAGACAATAAAGGAGAAAATATAGTAACTTTGGTTTAGCAAAATTTCATAATACAATGCAAGAAGTACAAATTACACATTCATCAAAAAAAAATTTTTTTAAGCTTTTACCCTTCAAAGGACACCTTTATGAAAATGTAAAGACAAGCCAGAGACTGGGAGAAAATACTTGTAAAACATGTCCAACAATAGACTCCTCTGTCCATGGGATTCTCCAGGCAAGAATGCTGGAGTGGGTTGCCATTTCCTTCTCCAAGATTTGTATCTAGGTAATAAAATAAGCCAAATTAATAACAGAAAAATAAAGAAATTAATATAAATGAAACTTCAAAATATCTGAACAATTTTCTTTGTCTTCACCAAAGAAAAACAAATATTTCACCAAATACATAAAATGGTGTTTAATAACCTTAGTCACTAAAGAAATGCAAATTTAAAATACGGTAACATATCATTTCACCATTAGTATGCTGACTAAAGTTAAAAAGCCTGACTATACCAATTATTGATAAAAATATGGAGGACTTGCGGGGTTGGAAAGCTCATATACTGCTGGTAAAGACATAGAATGGGGACTTCCCCTGGAAATCCAGTGGCTAAGACACCCAACTTCCAATGCAGGTATGCAGGTTCCACCCCTGGTTTGAGAACTAAGATCCCACATGCCTTGTGGTATGACCAAAAAAAATAAATAAATTTTAAAAAAGAATCAGTCTCGTCCATCTCATTAGAACTGATTCAAATGAATTCTTTTTAACGGCTGAGTAATATTCCATGGTGTATATGTACCACAGCTTCCTTATCCATTCATGTTGTGAAGTAATTGGCCTCCAACTAATAAAATAAAATTAAAAAAAAAAAAAAAGAAAGGCACAAGCTATTAGTTGCAAAATAAGTTATGGGGGTATATTGTACAACACAATATTTTATAATTTTATAATAACAATAAATGGAGCATAATCATTAAAAAAAAAAAAAAAAGAATCAGGAAAAATAATAAATCATTGTTGTTAAAAAAGGAAAATATAGAATGATACAACTACTTTGGAAAACACTTTGGCGGTTTCTTACACGCTATGACCCAGGGAAGCCTGGTGTGCTGCAGTCCATGAGGTCACAACTGAGCGACTGAACCGAACTGAACTGATGACCCCATCACATGAGCTTCCCTGGTGGCTCAGATGGTAAAGAATCAACTGTAACGCAGGAGACCTGGCTTGGATCCCTGGGCGGGGAAGATTCTCCTGGAGAAGGAAATGGCAACCCACTCCAGGATTCTTGCCTGGAAAATCCCCATGGACAGAGGAGCCTGGTGGGCTACATTCTACAGTTTCACAAAGAGTCGGACATGACTGAGTGACTAACCACATGATCCAATCATTACACTTCTAGGTATTTACCATGAGAAATTAAAAAGCATATCCACAGAAAAACTTTCATGCAAATATTCATAGCATTTTTATGTGTAACAGCTAAAAGCAACTCAAATACCCATCAACAGGTAAATGACAAACCTGCTGTACTGTATCCACACATTAGAATACTACTCAACAGCAACAAAAAAGAGCTACAGATCCAAGTACTAACGTGGATGCATTTAAAAATAATTATACTCAGTGAAAAAAGCAGTCAAAATAAATGAACCTACTATATGATGCCATTTACATAAAATCCTATAAAATGCAAGCTAATGTCTGGTGACCGAAACTATCTCAATGGCTCCCTCAGGGTAGTGGCAGGGGGTGCAAGGAATTTAGGGGTGATGACTATGTTTATTATCTTGACCATGATAATAATTTCATGGGCATATTCATATGTCAAAACTTATCAAACTGTGCATTTTTAATATGTGCAATTTACTGTGTTTTAATTATACCTTAATAAAGCTTTTTTTTTTTTTTTTTAAAGAAAGGTTAAAATGAGTACTCTAGGAGGTATACATTAAGAGGTGTATATCAATTTGCCTGGTAGCTCTTCCTAGCCAGTTTTGTCCCTTACAGAAAATTTTTGTAAATTTGGAACTACAAAAAGTTCCTAATAAAACAATCCTAGGGACTTCCCTGCTGGTGCAGTGATTAAGACTTCACACTTCCAATGCAGGGGGTGCAGGTGCAAACCCTGGTTGGGGAACCAAGATCCCACATGCCAAAAAAAATAAAAACCTAATAAAATGTCAATGTTCATTTCTAATAATTGACACTCCAGATACTAAACTTAAGAAAAGATACCATGTAAATAATACCCACAGATAAGAGGCTGATCATACTTCTTTTATTTGGTATTGTGATGTTTACTTTTTTTATATAAGTTGGCTAGTATCAAGATGCCAACAGAAGAATGGAGGGTCTTGAAGAAAACTTTTACTTAAGAAGGTGTATTTTTACAGTCTGGCATCAGATCTGACACGTGTTCTTTGTTAACAGTTTTCAAAGTGGGTGACATTTCTGAAACACAATAAATACCCTGTCAATCAATGCTTCAAAGTATAGAGAAGCTTGAAATATTTCAGCTTAGATAGATAAAAATGTCACTAACTTGTGAAAGTATCATTATCACATTTTTTATTTCAAAGATCAGTCATTAGAAAAGCTATGATTTCTCCAAAGGGTTTCTGTTAATCATGACTAAAAAATTATACACATATATATGGCTAAATATATGTAAAGTAAAGTAAAGTTAGTCACTCAGTCATGTCTGACTCTTTGTGACCCCATGGACTGTAGCCCACCAGGCTTCTCTGTCCATGGAATTCCCTAGGCAAGAATTCTGGAGTGAGTTGCTGTTATATACATATATATATACATATATATATATATTTAATATCCCATAAAACTGCTACCTGAGTGACTATCATAAGGCTAATTCATCTTACACGTCTATAGGGGATAATTTTCCTTTAATAAGAAAACTATTTTGATACTTATGAGATATGTCGTTGGCTTTAAATAAATAGGTGAAAGCCCTGTTAAGTATCCAAGCTCAATACTATCATCCACTTGAGGGTAAAATTTAGACTAAAGTTCTACCTAATCACATAGGATAAAGTTACTACTTCTTTAGACTATCAGACTGACATACTCACTGTGCATTTCACTGGCCTGTATCCTAAAGTTGCCTAATAAATGCCTTCCTTTCAGTTATCAACAATTTACTATCTTTCACAAAGGGCTTTGTAAGCCTCTGTATCATTGTCCAAACCTAAATGCTCATCTCATTTGGTATCTGTACAGATGATCTCCTTACCAGGAAGGAGGCATGGGACCCTAGCACATTAAATGGATCTTGGTGCCTATAGAACTAACTGTATGCATATCAGGAAATCTGTGTGATCCCATAATTCTCAAAGTGGTCACCCTCCTCAGACATCAGTGATTCAGTGGAATTCTCAGTCTTTCTGTTAAAACCTCTTCTCCAATTTTGATAGCTTATTGTACTAATGCAGCATTTCCTAAAATACAGTCCAAACATATACATTAGACTTGACCAATCACATATATCAGACTTGACCAGTGCTAATTGAAAATGAAGATTTCTAGATCTACCACTAGTATCAAATTGAATATTCATTTTTTACTGGAGTATGGTTGGTTTGTAATGATCTGTCCATGAAATTCTCCAGGTAAGACTACTGGAGTGGATAGCCATTCCCTTCTGCAGGGGATATTCCTGACCTAGGGACTGAACCCAGGTCTCCTGCATTGAAGGCAGATTCTTTACCTTCTGAGCCACTGAAGAAATTACCCTTCAGAGACATGAACAAAATCAAAATCAGCAGTGTGTTTTTCTCAGTGAAAATGAAATCCTAAAATACGAAACTTACATTAAGAAGCTAGTCATAGGCCACTAGGAAGACTTCAATATTATTTCTTGGGGCATTCCTTTGTAACAGTAGAGATACATTTTTAGGCTTTTTCAATAATTTACATTGAAAAAATATTACTATGTACACAAATACTAGTATTACATACTAAAATAGTCAGAGCTGGAAATTTCATACGCAAATGTATGATATTTTAAATTTTTAAAATTCAAGAAAGTTTATCACATTCATTCCCCATTGGAATATCATGCCGTTGTGAAAAAGATACTGCCATGAAAGACAGTGATATCTTGGCTGCAAGACTGGGACAGAAAGGTCACTCCAGAGAAAACACCTGAATTTCTAAAACTGTGTACCCTTGGTACATTCTTGAAAAATCTGACTGTGGTCTTATATTTTTAATCAACAAAACACATTTTCTTCTTATTTGTGATTATATTCTCAATCCAGTACTTATCTTTGCATGAAGCAAAATGAAAACATCATTCTTCTCTCCATAAAATTGTTGAAAGTGGAATGATAGTACAACGGTGCTAGATTGTTAGTTGTTTCATATACGAGTATCAAGGGAATGATGGGGTAACAAAGGGAGGAAAGTATCTTCCTTGGTGGCTCAGTGGTAAAGAATTCGCCTGCCAAACAGGAAACACAGGTTCAATCCCTGGGTCAGGAAGAGCCCCTGGAAAACGAAATGGCAACCCACTCCAGTATTCTTGACTGAGAAATCCCATGGACAGTGGAGTCTGGCCAGCTAGAGTCTATGGGGTCACAATGAGTTGGACACGACTGAGTTACTAGATAGCAAAAGGAAAGAAAAATGTGATAGTGCATGGAAGATAGTGCAGAATACTTCAAGACTTCCAGCAAGGCAAATTTTCTGAGATTCAAAGTGTCCTTTCTTCTCTGCCTTATCCCAAAGAATAATTTTAACCTTCATATTCATGTTTTATTGAGTAAAACTTCTGTTTCGCTCATGTAAATGTGAGGAGTCTGTACTCAGCCATTGTGGGGAACAAAAGCTTAAATTATGGACCGGGGTAGGTAATAACTCAGTTCCAGCTCTTCTCCTTAAAACCATATGAACTTCAGGTTTTTTTACTTCAACTAGTCTAATTCCATTTTTTTTTCCTCAATAAGAAAATAAGATTCTGTATCATTTCTAGAGTCACAGTGAGGAAGAAAGTAGTTACACCAAAAAAGCAACTGCCACAGTCCTTGGCAGGCTGTAGGCACCACAGTTATAAACACTCTATCACTCTTAGCTCCTTGTAGAGTTGCTCTCCCCTGTGTATGCACAGCATCCTATAAAGATCCTCAGAGAGCCATTTTAGTAGTTTTAGCTTCTATGAAAATCTATGATTTTAAACCAGATTTCAAAAGATTAACTGAAATAATGCCTTTTGTCTCCCTATACTGATGTTTAATATGCCAGAGATAAATGTGAAGCTACAGCAAAACCATGCTTGACTACTAGTTGCCTCTTGAGTAGATAACATATGAAATACAGTAGTTATGCACACGCTGTGTCTCCTTAACTTCTGTTTATATATTCGAGCAACACAATTAGAGCTTAGGCTGAATTTTTTTAGTTGAAGGATTGAGAGCTCTTTTGGACTCTTTCTGAGATTCCATATATAAAGATAGATTAAGAAATGGATTGGCATATATACACTACTATTATGTATAAAATAGGTAACTAATGAGACCCTACTGTATACCTCAGGGAACTCAGTGTTCTATGGTGACTTACACGGGAAGGAGATCAAAAAAGAGGGGATATAGGGCTCAGACGTTAAAGAATCTGCCTGAACGCAGGAGACCTAAATTCGATCCCTAAGTGGGAAGATCCCCTAGAGAAGGGAATGGCGACCTACTCCAACATTCTTGCCTGGAGAATTCCATGGGAAGAGGAACTTGGCAGGCTATAGTCCATGGGGCCACAAAGAGTCAGACATGACTCAGAGAATAACACCTCCACTTTTCACATATGTATACATATAGCTGGTTCACTTTGCTCTGCATTAGTAATTAACACAACCTTGTAAAGCAACTATACAGGAAAAAAAAAAAAAAAAAAAAAAAAACCCAGAAAGAAAGAGAAAAAAAAAAAAAAAAAAGTCACACATTTAAGCCATGCAACTACACTGCTTATTTCAACCAGAGAGTGAGAGTTTCTCACTGTACCATAATCTCATACTAGGTACTTGACAATAACAGCTTTTCCTTCCACTGAATAGGGAAAAAAAACAATTTTTCTTTAAAGTGTCTGTGATCCAAAACCTCTGGGCCTTGGCTAGAATTTAGTGAATGATGTACCAGTTGGAAAGCAGATTGCTCGAGTGCAATTTTATACCCACTTAGTAAAATATATTCTCCATTTGTTAGGTACATCTAGTATTTCTGCAAATTGAGCAAACCCAAGAAGCATAAAGAAGAGGAAATACAGCCCTCTTTCCAACTTAAAAGTGAAAGGGAGTCCTTATTCCACTTTACTATCAGCTTTTTATAACCAGCTTTGCTTTACAACATTCCAAATTGAAATGTACATTATTGGCATCCACCCATCAAATTAAAATATGATTGCTCTTTGGAAGAAAATCTATGACAAACCTAGACAGCATATTAAAAAGCAGAGACATCACTTTGCTGACAAAAGTCTGTACAATCAAAACTATGGTTTTTCCAGTAGTCATGTACAGATATGAGAGTAGATCATAAACAAGGCTAAGCAACAAATTGATGCTCTTGAATTGTGGTGCTTAGAAGATTCTTGAGAGTCCCTTGGACAGCAAGGAGATCAAACCAATTAATCCTAAGGGAAATAAGTCCTGAATATTCACTGAAAGGGCTGATGTTGAAGCTGAAGCTCCAATACTTTGGCCACCTGAGGCGAAGAACTGACTCATTGGAAAAGACCCTGATGCTGGGAAATATTGAGGGCAGGAGAAGAAGGTGGCAACAGAAGATGAGATGGTTGGATGGCCTCACTGACTCAATGGGCCTAAGTTTGAGCAAACTCTGGGAGACAGTGAAAGACAGGGAAGCTTGCTGTGCTGCAGTCCATGGGCTCACAAAGTCGGACACAACTTAACAACTGAACCAAAACATATCACCAACTTTATGCTTCTCTACCACCTTTCTCAAATTGGACAGCTAGTTACACCCGCCTTTGATATTAATTCTTTATTTTCTATCAATGCTTCTTAAACCACCTAAATGCTGTGACCATTACCCTTTACACTGATGTGGGCTAAAATCATTTTTTAAAAAACTAGCCAAATGAAAGTCACTTGACAAAGTTAAATATATTATCCTAGTTTCATAGTGTTTTTCTACTGTCTGATAGAAATGTTAAAATTTGGTCATTTTTTTCTTATTTACTATACAAGTCATACTTTGGTTACTAAGTGAGTGATAGCAACTGGAAACCATTACAAAATGAACTTGAAATATATGTGAGAATCAGTTCAGTACAATCGCTCAGTCATCTCCAACTCTGTGATCCCATGGACTACAGCACGCCAGGCTTCCCTGTCCATCACCAACTCCTGGAGTTTACTCAAACTCATGCCATTGAGTTGGTGATGCCATCCAAGCATCTCATCTTCTGTCCTCCCCTTCTCCTCCCACCTTCAATCTTGCCCAGCATCAGGATCTTTCCAATGAGTCAGCTCTTCGCATCAGGTGGCCAAAGTATTGGAGTTTCAGCTGCAGCATCAGTCCTTCCAAGGAATATTCAGGACTGATCTCCTTTAGGATGGACTGGTTTGATCTCCTTGCAGTCC